>NW_020456088.1:2798852-2862330 GCF_003342845.1 Nothoprocta perdicaria
AAAAAAAAAAAAAAAAAAAAAAAAAAAAGAGGAAAAAAAGTCCAAACAGTTGAAAAGACCAGATTCACATGTTTGTTGATATGAATGAACCTTTTCTTGTTAGTAGCTGGATACTGATGGAATCTTTTTGGGTAACTTTAAGCCTGGTAACTTCACTGCTGTGCAGTGAAGCATCATATATGTACACGAGTAGCACTCATGTTATTATAACTATAGCAACTAAAGTCAACACACAATAGCCTGAATATGAGAATAAAATGAGAGGTAGAAGAAACTCATTGCAGAAAATCATCACTTTTTAAAATCAGAAACAAAAGCACAGTTACAAAGGATATGCAAAGATTGGCATATTCAACCTTAGGATCAATTCTCTTTCAGATTTCATCAGGAATTGCATCAATGCAGTGGATGCGACATTTTATATATTATTAACCAGAGAGAAATAAAGAAAGACACACCACCTAGCTCTCACAGTTAGAATCATGAGATTTGTTGCTGTTCTTCATTTTCCCTGGAGTCAGGCAATTACCAAACCAGAGGGTTTGGATTTTCATTTTTAGAAAAGTGTGTTTCCAACTCTGATAAAAGGGAACCTGGAGGACTTTAAAATGTCAGCTTAACCATTTTAAACACCTATCTTATGGAGGAACAAGAGTCATCATTTTAAATGGTGGATTTGGCAATCCTGGACCACCTCTGACGAAAAAAGGCAGCCTCTCCCCCCTCATTTTTCATCTCTTGCATAGATGTAGTTATTTTAAAGGGAAAAAAGGCCAAGGTTTAGCCTGAAAAAAAGTGAGTGCAGCCAGACCTGAGCCAGACAGAGCCATCAGGTCCTGCCTCTATCTATGTAACAGCCTCTCACCACTCTCAGAGGGAACAGCGAGGGCAGAAGTATCACATAGTCAGGTGCTCTGGAAAGGACTCGGGTAGCAAGCTGAATAAGGCATCTACCAACAGATCTCCTGCCTTCTTTGAAATGCTTTTTCTATGTGGTTTCTTACCAAAACCAGTTTTTTATCCTCTCTCTAGCTCAAAACGCAACTCCAGCCTTCCCTCACAGGAAGCTTAAGCTTAATCTTGTACTAAGCTAAAAGAGTAGCTATGCTGCACAAGGATGGCTTCTAAAACTTCCAGTCCCCTTTTCATTTTGGGACAAATTCTGTCCCATGGCACTCACAAACAATGTCTGTTCGTAGTAATTCCCCTGTCTTGATCAGAGTGCCAGGGGCTGGGAGCCTAATGGCAAGATTGATGGTTGAGCCAATCTCCTGGTTTAGAGGAGTTTAGATCACACTGCACATCACTGTCAAACCTGTCACTCGCCAGTTGCATCCTCGGGAGGAAGGAAATGCTCTCTGTTACTAAAGAGTGCCAAAGCTCAGGAAACCTGCAGCTGCCTTTTCTTCCCCTCAGACCAGGAGAGTTAAGAAAGATGCTGCAAAGAGGGAAAGATGTCCCTCTTTCAAGAGAGAGAGCCCCTTATCCTGGGTGGGATGCAAAAATTTGTAAGAAGAGACTTTCTCTGACCCAAGGAATCGAATGTTTGGACAAAAAGAGTGTACAAGAGAGGGAGAAACATGCAACATGCCAAAGGCATGATACTTGTAAGGCAGGACATGCCCTCTGGACTTTGATCCTCTACTGTCTAAATCCTCTGAAGATCTTTCCAAGTTTCTTTTATCCCCTGAACCTGAAATGCTGCTCTGGCTATGACCTTGGCAAGCTGCTGGGTCTGTACATGCTTCAACTCCCTATCTGCAGCAACAGAGCACCAGTATTTGTCTCTGCCACAGAAGCTCTCCAAAGGCTTACAAATTGCTGAGACACCACGTGTGCTCTGAATAGACTAAGCAGAGGATCATATAAACCAGCTATGCACATAAATTAAGAGTTTTAAGAGGGGAAGAAGGAGGGTTTTGTTTGTGTATTTTTATTACAGGATATAAACAGGCAAATAAATAATTTTCCATGTGGTCCATGCTTTAAGGCAGCCTAACTCCTTTCCCACTGTGCCTTTCAGATGCCTATTCAAAGTCAGAGGCAATCAAGGGAGCAGTTATACATTTATTATATTGCTCTGCAAAGAACAAACAAGCTCATATTAGCTGAAAATGAAGACGAGGAACAGCAGGGACATTCTAATCCCCTTGTTGCTACAGGAGTGCACTGTCCTTGTATTTCTTGGACTAGGGTTCATCTCACCAGCCTTTAGATGTCTGTAACATGGGTATCTTGAAAAGGAGATCACGCTACTCTCCCTTTATGGAGAGGACGGGTCATTTCTACAACATGAGTCATCTGGTCTTGTCTGAACTATTTTAAGCCATTAGTCAGATAAGCATCATTCTGTGTTTTCTGGGAGAAACAGTGGGGAAATGGAACTATCATCGTATTCAGGCCTGTGGGCTGAGACTGAGAGGCACAGAGGAGAAGGTAGTCCTTTGGTTGTTATCAGACCACTCTGAAATCACAAAAGTGATTTGGGACTGTAAATCAAAATGCATCAAGGTTCAATGTTCCTGGGTTCAGCACACCTAGATGGTGATGGTCTCTGTGGAAAAACCCAGCTAGAACAGCAAGAGTTTTAAAAATGCTTTGAAGGGTGGGGTGAATAGATGCAAGATCTGAGAATACAGCTGAGCAGACTTTTATTATACCACTTGATCTCCTCTTCCTGCATCCAGAACTCAGATTTAGCTTGCTAAATGCTGAGGTCTCTCTCAGGAAATCCCTCAGGGATCCCTTTATATACCATAAAAGTCCAAGCGCAGGTTGAATCCCTAACCATTGCAGGCTGAATTTGGACCATTTCAACCTCAAACCAATTGTAGGATGTGAACATATCTAAGAAACATCTACTCTCCCTTCCTGGACCAACTCAAGAAGAAAAAGATGTTTGGACATATAGTGTTAAAGTTGTGAATGCAGAGCTCAGCTCAAGCTTAGTATTACTGTAAACCTGCCAATCACCTCTCTAGGGAGTCTCAGAAGTTAAGGAGCAACAATGTTCTTGAAACTTAAACTTCCCTTGTCAGATTTAAGGAAATAGAAATCCAAACAATATTTTTAAAAAACTTAAGTCAACAATAAATCTATCTGCCTGGGTCTTGCTAAGTGATCGTCATGGAAGCTGGAAGACATTCTGTGCCACAAGCGTTTTTTTGCACATGTCTAGGCTGTATTCATTCTCCATTTCCAGACAAAACTGAGGGTGCATGCTGTGGCAGGAATTCTTCAGTTAGCAGCAGGTCAATATCCACAGCACTTGATATTTGCTCAGAAAGAAAAAAAAAAAAAACATTAGAAATTGAAAATTGTGATTTATGCTTAGGAGAGCAGTATCATGTTGCCCATCAGCATTGCTTTCGTTTACATTCCCATCAAAAGTAAGAGTCATGCTTCCAAACTATTTCCTTTTTTCCATACTCACCATGATTTGAGTTGATGATCATCCTTACATGGATATCTCTGAGAAGCGTGGCACTTGTGGCCCATGTCCTCCTGATGTTCAGCTGCCAAGAGAAGATTGCATTCAGGCCAGCACTTAAGAAAACAGCTGGTTAACAGACTGCTGCACAAATGATTTGCAAGGTAGCTCGGTTTTTCCAGGTAACTAGTGATGTCGTGGGTGACAATATTTGCGTTACTCGAAGGAAGGAAAGCTGGGGGAGCTTATGGTATTAGTCACACATTTTCTTGGAGCAACTGGAAGAGGAACATGGAAAAGACTCAGTCAGCCCTGAAGCTTTTCTAACTTCATCTTTCCAGATGCCTAAGAGTAAAGCTGGTGTCTCAAGCCAGATCAAGTCATGCCATGAGCTTGACCCTCCTATTTGTTCTCCTATTTTTTGATGTAGCACTCTCCTTGAGGGGAGAAAATAATCTCAGGTGTAGCTGGTTGTTTCTGAACATCCCAGGGCTACCCAGTACTGCTGGATATATCCCAGTGCACCACAGGTTTCGCAGGAATCCTTGGTATAGGCAAAAACACAATGGTTGGAACAAAGGATTAGCAGCAAAACCAGCAACACACCATAAATGTCCCCCGTCAGATTCTGATTAAACACCCACTCAGCTGAAACATTTGAATGATGAATATCATCATCCAGGGAAGGGGGGCGGGGAGGGAATCTAGGCGGCTTTATTTTTTCCAGTATTACAGAAAATATTTCCTTCCTCCTGCAGATGTGCAGCGAAGCGCTGGAAACAGTTACCCGTCAAGCTCGAGCAGCTGTACTCATGTGTCACCAGGCAATGAGAGTCCAGGCCCGAGCTGTCAGCTCCACAATTGAAATTAATGGGCCAGACTGTTTACGTTAGTGGAAATCATCCCACTTAAATATATATGTTATGCCGAGTACCTGGCGCAACTGTGAATTGGCAGCAGGGCGGGAAGGGGAATGGGTCTGGAGGAGGCAGGACAGAAAGAGAAATGACAGAGTGTTAAACGAGAAAGTCCTGGAGAAGGAGAAAACATCCTTGGGAGAAATAAATTAATTCCATGAAAGAAGTGCAAGAAAAGCCAAGGACTAATCAGAGAGCACTGGAATGAGAGTGATAAAGAGGAAGATAGCTATATATACGGATATGTGGTTGGATAGCTGTATAAGACGTGTAAGAGTAAACTTGGTATGGGATCATGTCAGGGTCCAAAACACCAGAGATCATTTGGATCAAGTATCTCCAAGGGTCACAAAAGCTTTCAGCGGTAACAGCAAACTTCAAGTCAGGGAGAAAAACAAAAACATAGTCCTGGAAGGCAATGTGTTTTTTTCTTTTCTTTTGTTTTGTTTTTCTTTTTTGTTTTTCTTTTGTTTTTCTTTTTTTTCGCTTACTTAGCATTCAAGAAAAAGCAGCATTTTTCTGCAGCATTTAAAGAGAGTAAATAATCAGGAACATGCTGCAGAAAGAGCTGGGGAAAGGCCAGAAAACATGGGTGTGAAGCAGGGGAATGGCCATGTGTTGGCAAGGTTTCCTCCACCCAGATGAGGCTTGATGGGGACTTCTCCATCTGAGTTGGAGGAGACAAGAGGGCAGCAGCAGGGAGGATCTGGCTGAGCAGGGAGTGTAGGAGATCCTGTGTGGGGATGAGGTGATGGACCAGATCCCCTCCAAGCGTCTCCAGCCATGTTCCGAGTGTGTCTGAATACAGGCAGCCAGAACGGGAGTCGCTTGTCACCATCCGAGGATCCCCTCCAAGGCCATGCCGGGCTGGGGGACAGCTCGTGTCTTGGCAGAAACACACATGCCACTCCACCAGGAGCAGGAGGAGCAATTTCTCGTTGGCTTTGATGGATCTCCTAGAGCTTTTTTTTTTTTTTTTTTTTTTTCTTAATGGCTAGAGAGGCAAAGACCTTACCCTGAGAGGAGAGGTGCTAGCTCTCAGAAACAAGGCTAAAACCAGAGTTAATCCAGAACTTGCTGGCTTCACTGACAAGGGAAATATTCTTTGCCAAATAAAATGATGGTTTCATTCAAAAATTCCCCTCTATTTTTTATTTCTTTAAATCAGAAATATGAAACTTCTGATCTGAAAAAAAAAAAAAAAAAGAATGTATCCTTTTTGTGTAATAAATTAGGTTTTTGAACAGCTCTGTTTAAACAGAGGGGTACTGAGCAAACAGGAAGGCACAGGGAGATGTTGGGTGTCTTTGCATGGCCTCACCATGCAGCTATACAGGAAAAAGGAGAAATAATTCAGAAGTGTTGCTGTGAAGAAAACATCAGCCTCACCTGAATGTATAAACTTACAAATATAGGAGTGTACAAATGTCATTCTTCTAGGGAATTAGTGTTGGGACAGTTGTCTCTGCTTTGGTGCTGCGAGCCATGAGAGGCGGATGCGGGAGAGCGAAGGGTGTGATGTGAACAGATCCCAGTATTCAACTGTCAAACATTAATGGGCCAAGAATGCTGCAGCTGTAAAATGTGGAAACAAAATAATTCTGTTTTGCAGAAGGACTTCATCAGAGATGACTCCACCAGCATACAATCCACCAATCCATCACCACACAAAATCCCACATGAGAAGGTGGGATAATTACTATAATTTTAATGTACTCCAAGACGATTTAAATAAACTTGGTAAACTAAAAATACCCTGCTTTTCCATGAAGTCTCTGACTTTCTGAGGTAACGCTGCCCCAGAGCTGATGGTGGTTTGTGTGCCAGCCCCTTCTACTGCTCCTCAGGGCTCCATAAACCATCTCACACTCTTCCTCCTCGCCTTGTGGAAAGTCTTTGCCTCTGTGTTTTGCACACCTCTCCTTTAGAAAATATCTGCCGTTTCTCTTGCCGTCCAGATATCAGGCTGGGAATATCCCGTAGCTGAGTTAGAGTTTCAGGAGCAGAGGAAGGAGACCAGGAAATTAACAGGCAGGGCGGAAAGCAAGAAGTCTGGGCCAACTGAATGCTTCAGTATGGTCAGAAGTGTCAGTGAAGCAAATAGTGTGTTTGTAACAATCCTGAACATTGAAAATAACGCTTTAAATTTCTTCCATGGACATGAAATCCAAAGATTTGGAGATACCTCCTGAGACTGATTGACTGGCTGATTGATTTGATTATATGTATTTAATATTTGTTCATTAGGGCTCAATTCACCCGTCTAAATACATATTCTTAAAACCAAGTTAGATGCTACAGGCTATCTGGCCCCAAACTCCTGCTTTTGCTTCTGAAGATTACACATCTTCCTTAAGCTCCATGTCACTTTGCCAACACCGTGGGATGGCTCAGATATACAAGGGCATCTCAGATGGCAGAAGGCTCCTGCGCTTAGGCAACTGAATTCCACCCTCTGAGTCACGAAGGCTCACAGAGATCATGTTTTCAAGGTTTTCTCTGCCATCGCTGAGACCAAAACTTTGCCTTACAAATAAGTAAAATCCAAACCCAATGTTCTCGGGTAGTCAATTAATTTTGTGGGCCTCATTGTAAGGTTGCAAATCTTGGCAGCTGTGACAAGAAACAAACTGTATGTTTGGTCTAGAATCACCCCTAATATATGACTAAAAATATAACAGTGGAAAAGAGGCTCATCTCCTTTCATTTACTCAAAGAAGTTTCCACAAGTCTCTTGCTGGTGTCCCCTCCTGCTGGAAGGGAGGAAACCTAAGATGAAACGTGCTGTTGTATTTGCACAAAGTAAAATTCTTAGTTAGCCTCTGAGGAGTGTAGATAGTAATCAATGTGGTTGCAACAACATTGAAGTTCACTGGGCCGTTCCTATAGATAACTCATTTAAAATAACAAGGCGAAACCAGGTTCTTTCCTGAATTAGGATCTGGGTTGAGTTTTCACCAATAGTAGGGAAGTTTCTGATTTCAGATCGCACTGTTCTTAAGTCTTAAGCAAAGATTGGGAGCAAATGGATCTGTCTGGACTGCAAGATTTTGCATTGATTTGCAGGATCTTCTACAATAAAAATGCAAGGCATATACACACAAAAAGAAACAAAATTGCACAAACTGCACTCAGTATGAAACTGACCACCTTTGGTAGGCTTCTCAGTTGACCACTGAGAAATTATTGTTGCAGAGATAAGCATCATATTTTTTTGTGTCTGTTTTCCCCCCCCGCCGTATTCTGTTTAATAATGTTTCTTGGCAGTTTCTTGGTAGATACTTCTTAGTCCTCAAACAATTTCTACATTACTTGCAATTAACCACATCTGTATTCTTGTTTAAAAACAGCAAGGAGTAGATATCTATCCTCCCCAGTTGAACACCTTTGAACACGTGGAGAGCCTGAAATTGAACAGAGCCCAGAATTGAATCACCCAACAGAAGATGGACTATCTGGTATCTCAATGTCCTTTTTAGTCTGTGTTTCTGGGACCTCCTCATCCTTTTTTTCCCACCTTGGCAAATCCATGCTAATCTTTTCCAGTCTCTGCCATTTGTACAGAAACTTCTGCACCAAAATGAGGTGCTTAATGTGAATTGAGTTCCACAACTTCGGCTGTTTCAGTCACAGGTAGAGTGACCTACATCTGACATATTTTACAGGGTGCTGCATTGTCAGTGTACCTATGGAGATGGGAAGAAAAAAATCACCAAGCAGCCCTTCTCCTCCTCTACTTGAGCTCTGTCAGCTTGAAGTGAAAATGACCTGGCTGCTAATTTAGTTTTGAGCTTCCCTGCCTGAGCCTCTCTCAGCCTCTCTGAAATGTGAAGGGAACATACTGTTATCTTAAGATACAGAAGGCTGCTCAGGAAGAACAGACTCCTCTGGGAGACACATATTCATTGATGCTGCTCTTCTTATTTCTCCATCAGTGAAGCGAGCTGGCAAAAAGTGATATAGAAAGAGATATAGCAGTTAACTGAATACAGAGAGATGAGGGCTGTATTCCCATATTTATGCCTCACCTTCCACACTGAGTCCTTGATGTAGTGCTGAGTGATGCTCTTCTTCACACTTGTTCCAGGGCTATTTTCTCCACTGGGGAGATGGACTGTCACTCCACAGGATTTCTCACCTCTGGGCACTGTGGTGCCTCCTGCTCCATTGAGAACGATATTACTTAAATTACTTCCTCACAGGAGATTTGCACAGGTCTGAGCAGATCTGGGCCATAAACAAGCAGAGCCTGGGGCCAGAAATCCATACTGGGACATGGCAAATGGAAGCCAACAAAATGACTGTGGGTTGTTACCCCAAAGGGAGCCACTGGGGCTGAACCTCTGCAAGAGGAGCACTCAGCTGTGTAGACCACAGTGATGTCCAAGGCCTGTGAAAAAGGGAGTTTGAGCTGCTGACTAGAAGGACTAGGGTCTAGAGCAGAGTTTTAAGGATGTTGTTTCCCTCCAGGAGTCTTTAAGGGCCAGCTCTACCATAGGGGTTTACTAAGACAACCACCGAAGAGGGACAGATGAGTTGTCCACTTGGGATCTCCCTGGATGAGAACGTGTCGTGAAACACCTGGAAACGTGTCATGAAGCAAAATGTCATGGTACATTGGGGATACTTGGCAGATCTGCCATCCTTTCTGCCAAATCTGATGTTTTACAGAGGTAGAGCAGGATGACCTCTGTGGCATATGTGGACCCTGAACCTGAACAGTCTCCATATTGCACACAGGATATATTCCAATAGTTTCAACAGCCCCAAGGAGGGGAAATCTCCAAATAACAAGTGCTACCAGCCCTCACCATCCTCCCAGTTAATCTTGATTCTGTACAGGACAGGCACCTTGCAGGAAACTGAAAGTCTAACTCAAGTCCTTACGACTCAGTGAAGTGTGTCTGCCCGAGTTTGGTGGTCTTTAGTCATTCATTTTCTCCCAATAACAAGCAAGATGCTAGTGACTGCTCAGGTGGTGTAGAGGATACAATCGTCATGGAATCGTGTCCACCACAACATACCACCTGGGTCATGAGCTGGGAATCATCACAGGCTACTTTTGCCCTGCTCTGCATCCCAGCCACAGGTTTACATCCACAATGGCCTGACAAAAACACCCAATCAGGCTTTTACAACTGTGTCTTCTCCAACTGTCTTCTCCTGAAGACCCTGTTTTCTTCCATTCTTTCTTGCATTTTGCCCCATGCTTTTAACGTATTCAAGTGTGCTCATGGATCAGCTGGGAAAAGGAGGTTGTACTCACCTTGTGTTGGGGAATGGGAGGGTTCCCAGGCCCTGGAGCTGTCCTTATTCCCTTCTGTGATATGAGGTGAAGACAGCTGTTCCATCATTTCTTTTTTTTTTTTTTTTTTTTTTTTTTTTAAGAATTATTTAGTCTTGAAAGCTTGAGCTTTCTAGTCATCCTTGATCTTCTAAAATCAGCAGGAAGACTGTGGTAATATCTTACAATACTCAGTGCTTAAGGCAATGCCTTCCCCCAGACATTTGGAGGCTTTAATAATTTTTGGTGTTCCTCATAATTTCAGTTAATAAATCCAGGGTGGTTAAAGTGATGATTCATGCAGGATGCATCCTGTTTCTTCTCTCCCACTTCTCTTTGGCAAAAAGCTGCTATGAATTAAGAACTATACCCTTCATTTTTGGAAATTGCTCTCCTACTATAGATTTTAAATGAGAATTGCTGTGCGCTATTTCAGAGTGCTGACTTATTTGATGCAGTCATCATCTGTATGAGAAGAGGTGTATATGTGAATCAGTGGTATAGTTTAGCTGCATCTGCATTAAAAAAGCACAAAAATGAGTGAAATGCAACAGCTGAAACACACTCTCCTTAGATGATATGCCAAATCAGCACTTCAGATGTATGCAAGACACTTTTCAAGCAAGGGCTGCAGAATAAACAGGGTCCTACAGTTTCATATTTCAATTTCTACATTTCCTTTTTCACCTCTGGTGAATGGAGTGTGTCAAGATTTGCGTAAGTTCTCTGAAGATTGTATAATATCTCCTCCAACTGCCATAAAAAGAAAAAAAAAAGAATGTTTGGTTTTCTACATCCTTTTTCTTTTTATTGCCCAATTCTAGGAAATGCAGATGGTTTTCAGCATAGACCCTGAAGGAAGGTTGCTCTTCTCTATAAAAGAGGTGACAGAGCAAGCCTTGACCAGTGATGTTAACAGAAAGCAGCTGGTCTAAATGACTTTAAGCAGTCCAGGGGTTCCTTCTCAGGGACCTGTCATCTGCTCTGGGTCTGTCTGCTCACTGTACATCTCACCAGGTGAGAGGTACCTCAACCACCAGATGTACCTCAATGCAAGTCCTCTTCCACCACAGTAACTCTATTTGATCAATTATTAAAAAAAGGATTAAAATAAATCCTAAAAGAACAGATAGTCTTAGCTGTCAGAGTTCCTTTCTTTGTTCATTAGTAACAATGAGAGAAAAAGAAAATATCCTTTCCTTTACTTAGACTAATCCTACCACCTCTTGTGCCTAAGATACCAGAAGCCTGACGGTGAACACAACCTAATTTCGCTGGGAGAAGTAACCACAACATGCGAACGCCTTGCTCATAGGAAAAGAGAGCAGTAGGAACTGTTAGAACATGCTTCATTTTGTCATAAAATCAATGTTTAAAATAGGTCAGATGAATCCCACTCTAGGGCAACTGTTTTCTTACCTTTGTCTGAAAAAAAAGCTTGGGGTGCAGGTATAAGGTGCTACTGTACAAATAGTTAATGTTGGGTGAAATAAATCTTGCTTGACTAATGGAGGGGTGTGAATATAGACCTTATCCCTCTATTAACTGTGCGGGGGGCAATGTCTGACATCCCTAAAGGATTAGTCATTACTCTCATTATAATTACAGGCAACTGGGCTTAATCATTACTGTCTTGCACTCCTAATCACCCAAGAAGTACTGGAGATTGCAGAGACTTGTTCCTACATCTCTTTGTTATCCAGAATATACTTTATGCCTGACTTTCTCTTTGCTCCTGGTGCTTTTAAGTTATGAGTCAATAGGAACATCTTCATTCCAGTTTTAGGAGAATTAGCTTCTATTTAGTGTTAAAATATTTAGTTTTAGCATGGATTGCTGCTTATCACCACAAGCAAAAAAGACAGGAGGTAGAAAAGGAAATGAGCAACCAGCTCTATTCTTTTGTTCTGCAGCATGTCCAAGCACAGGGCAAAACCGGGAAGCTGGGTAAAAACACTTGGTAGAAGATTGACTTCAGGGAGGATGAGATACCTTCTTCATAATTATCTCCAGTGAAGATTTGGCTCCATTTTCATAGTTATTAATCTTTTAATCCCACTGCCAAATGGCCACGTAACAATCCTTGTGGTAAAATATATGAATAGAAGGTAAAGGAATGCAATGTTCATCTTGTTTTGCATGGTTCAGGATCAAATGCATCAAACCCTGATAGCCTATATCACATTACATAGAGCTGAGCCTTATTGCAAGGCCATATCCTGTTGGCATCACAACATCCCCAGCCTCACAGCCAAAACTCCTATCAAGCAATCTCTGCCCTGAGGATCTTGTAACTAAAATGTGAATGGAAGAAAAGCAAGGTTTGCTGGGAGAGCTTTAGGCTTTGATTCAGAAAGGCCTGTGAGCACGTGTTTCATTTAAACAAGCCCTGAAATTTACTCCCATCGGTAAATCTTAAGAACATTCTTAAGAAAATAAGCCATGATTATTTCAGAGAAGAGAAGAGAAGAGAAGAGAAGAGAAGAGAAGAGAAGAGAAGAGAAGAGAAGAGAAGAGAAGAGAAGAGAAGAGAAGAGAAGAGAAGAGAAGAGAAGAGAAGAGAAGAGAAGAGAAGAGAAGAGAAGAGGAGAATAATAAAACACAACCAGCTCCAAAATTATGGACATAATCACCATGAATTTAGAGCCTAATCAACTGTGGGAAATACCATTGTTTCCTGAGGGCTGTTCGTAAGGCTGTTACCTACTGTGATCAATAACCGCCTTGTAGTGAAGTCCCAAGGCACTGGCAGAGGCAACCACAATATTCCTTGCAATTGTTACTCATTTTATATTTATGAGAGTGTGGTCACAAAAGGTAACTGCGGGAGCCAATTCAGTCCTGGCCTAACCTGACACAGTATGTATGGGACATGCAGAAACTTCTGCTGAAACTGAAATTTTAAGTAATAAAAACCCACTAAAGAGAATGCAAATGTGTATATATACATGTAAATATACATATACACAATATATGCTATATATAATATATACAATATATACTCTCTCTATATATATATATGTTTTCCTCCAAACTGCCAGGTTACAGGTCATTTAGATAGTCTTCACTTTAGCGTAAGGATTTAGTAGGAATGCCATGATTGCAAGTTCTGCTTTTACAGACACTAATGACAAAGTGTATGGTCTGAGCTATTCTCTTCTGAAGACCCTTAACCTTGATTGTCATATATGAGCTTATATGGGCCTTTGAGACATTTACTGTGGGCAACTGTAGTTGCAATAAAATAAATTTAATTGAATATGTTTCCCTGCATTTGTGAGCTACGAGTAGTAGCACTAAAAAAGACAGTAACCACGGTTTATCTATCACTCAGTAACTTTATACTGTGATAATTGTACCCTTGAACCTGAGAACAGAAATACGGAAGGGAAAGCGTCATTAATCCAAGCCCCTGATCTGCATGGAAACTTAAAAAGCTCTACCTGTTTGGAGTCTTGTCCTAAAAGGCAAGAAGGCATGCAATAAATAATCACAGCTTGTGGATGGATTACCATCACTTGCAGGGTGTAAATCAAAGCCTGATGACCTTCCAGATGATGGGAGCTCCTTCAGTCCCCATCTGTGGCTCAGCACAGGAGCTTGCAGGTGCCACTCTAGGACTGCAATAAGTGCAAATGATCTCCAGTCTGGTCTTTGAGCTGGTGGTCTGGTGGAACATCTGAACCAGGCATCTCTGTTTTGGATATTGGGAGCAATACTACCAGTGCAAACTGCATTTCCCCTCCACCTGCTGGGTCCCCCTCTTTTCGGGCAGCCAGGCTGGATGCAATGCGAGGGGCAGGGAATTTTTCTCCTCTCTCCCTTGTCCTGAAATGTGAGGCACAAAAGGAGCCGGGAATCTCACGGGACTCGTCCTTGTGCCCCTTGGTCTGCTGCTCTGCTTGATTCCCGCACTCATTCCCCTCCAGGTCTCGGAGCTGGAGTGGCTGCCGCTGCTCTCCCGCTTGGCACAAGCTCGTGTTTAAAGGTTGCCACGGTGACTGTGATGGCAGCGTTTAAAAATGGCACAGGCCGTCATTTAATGCCAGCAGGATAAGGATCGGAGAGAAGGTCACTCGCTGACCTAGTGTGACCCGTCATGGATTTGCAGCCCTTTAGAGCTGAAGCACTTGAGGGGTTATCGGGAGTCCCCATGGGTGTCTATGTGTTGTGCATCCATGGGAACCCACATGCTTGGGCTGAGGTTGGGAGAAATATCTTCTGTAACACCAGTCCAAGCGAAGTAATGGTCCTGAGGAGCAAGAGGCTTCACATTGCAGCAGATAAACCTGCTTTAATTACACACGTGTAGCAAGCGGGGGGACAGGAGCTCCTTTCTCCTGTGCCCTTAATTGTCTTGGAGGAGGAAAGGCTAGAGGGATATGAGATGTCTCGGGAGCAGAGCCGGAGGGAAGGCTCCATTATGGGCTCGCGGGGCTCTCCCACCCTGCCCACATTCCCGGCCTCCCACGCCCGCGAGCCCAGCGTTCCCCGAGCATGACGTCGGCATCGCCGCCCCTCGTAGCCACACGTCATCCATAAACCACATGTGAGGTTACCCAGGAGCGCTGCGTAGTTAATACAGGTTGGTTAATAGTGGCTGGAGATGTCCAGTCTTGGATGGCATTTTGGTAGCACGATCCTCATGTTTATAGCCATGCATTTTTTGCCTGCAAATTGCTCATTCTTAGGGTATGCTAATAAGCACTATGGCCATGCTAAGTCTACAAGCTGATGAGAGAAAAGCTCACTCACATGACCCATTGGCATGTGCGGAGTGTGAGACAGCTATTCTGGCTACAGTGTGTTTTGCTGCTGCTTTCTCCTTGTGTCAGCCAGACAATGCTCAAAGTGGGACATGCTAATGGCCCCTCGGCCTTCTTACTTGGCTGTCCTGATATCCTCGGACCAAGAATCCACCTGTACTTACTTTAAGGTAGAGGAAAGCTGGGTTTGCCTCTACCTTGGAGCCTTCACTGGCTCTTCCAGACATGAGTAAGACCTCATTGCTAGACTGGACTCTCAGCTACCTCTTCTAAGATCAGTGCTCCTCCATGCCTAGTGAAGGAAAGTAAAGTGTGCTAATAACTAAGTAGTGCCAGAGAGTATTCCTGGATGAATTCAATCAACTGTCATGCTAATTGCTAGAGTCCAGCCCAGCAGGTGTTTCAGAAGGATCTGCTCAGCTGGATGTAAGGATAACAGCAATGTCAGCTAGAGATGACCTTCATCTCTAGTTGGATGGCCAAAAAAAGGACAGAAAGTGGTCCTAAGAAGTATATGTAGTAGATGTGTCCTAAGTGGCCCTCTAGGGCGTCTTTTAGATAGCTCAGGTCAATCGAGGTAAATCCTGCTGTTAGGACTCACTGGTTACCATCCTTGGTCTTTGTACAGCTCCTGCTGGGTGTACCTCCAAGCCTCTATGTAGTAGTTTGCCCCTACAGCTACAACAGTGATGTCCTTTGAGAGGGTGTCTTTATCTGCACCTCGTTAGTTTGTATCAAAAGTCTCTTGAGTGGGAGATGCCAGTTTTACCATTCCGACTAACCTGTGCAGTGGAACAACGCAATGTTGTAATTCCAGCATTCGAGCTTCACACAAGCTACAGGAAACTGAAAAAAATCCCATAGGACCATGCTGTTCCCCCATGCTGGTAGGAACACCAGTGGCCCTTGCACAGCTCCTCGCAAGGTGGGAATGTCATCGACAAGAGGAATTCCGACTATCCGACTGCCAAGGCCAGGAATTTGAGATCATTTCCTCCGAGACCACCCAGGAAATAAGTGGCAATGCAAGATTAGAGTTTGGGCTCCCAGCTCCAGTGCCCAGCCCCGGACTTAAATCATGAAACCAAAAACACTTCTGCAAACCACATAGTCTTCTGTTAAAATAACTTGAAAGGATTAAGTGATGTTAAACTCTTAATCCTGCAGCTTTTTCTCAGGCCAAACTCCAGTTAAAATCAAATAAGCAAAAGACTTAAACATTGGGCCAGGAGGTAAAGAGAGTGCTGCAATCATTTTTTTTTTTAACCCACGAGACTGCAAGAACAACAATTATCTTCAATCTACAGCATTCTCAGTAAAAGAATTGTATATAAAACATATCCGTCACGAATGTTTGGGCCAGCATTGTGATTTTCTTTTGGGAATTTATGAGATACGAAAGTAAAGGGAAGTTTTTAACTCTATCTGCTAGAAGATGCGTGACTTGGAATTTTCAAAGTAGATGTTTAAAAACAATAATAATAATAAAAACTGTGAGCTGATAAAGCTTCAGCTATGAGCATCTATCCTGATTTTTCCTATGTGTACATCTCTCTAAAAGTCTTACAGCCAGGCAAAGATAGATCTTTAATTAATAATGTTGAATAATATTCTTACTGAAGAAAGGAATATGTCTTCTTTAATCACTGAATATTATTTATTGTGACTTATTTGGGATTTGAGAGAAGGATACGAATATATATATATGCTTTTAGAATATAATATATATATATGCTTTTAGAATATAATAGAATAGGCATTAAGAAATGCATAAAATTTTCCTATTAAGAAATGAAATAATCTTAAAATGATTATCCACAAATTTTCAGCCAAAGCAGAAATGGGTAATTCAGCCCCATATAATATCACTGCCTTTCATCGGGTAGCTCATTGCAGAAGGAGATGCAGCCACTGCCAGCAAAGAGGAATACGTGAAACGCGATGGGACAGTTTGTTATAGTATATTTATGGAGAGAGTCTTTTTTAGGACCTTAGCTGAGGCACGAGTCCAAGTCAGTGTCCCGCAGAGATCTTAATTCTCATGTTGAAACAACAAAGCCTGCAGGCTCTCCAGCTGATGAACCATAAAGGGGTGGGCATGGTTCTTTACTTGTTTGCACCAGCATAAATCAGAGGCAAGTCTGCTGATATCTGAGATGCTATGCCTTTCTCCAATCCATGCTTAGAAGAAAAAAAAAAATACAGCTACAGAATGTAGCTGTGCTTTAGGCTTTGTGGGAATGTTTTAAAATATGTGTTTTAATGTACTGCAGCAGAACAGCCTCTAAATGGCCTGACTGAAAAGAATCATTTTAATAATGGGGAAAAAAGATCTGAGTTTGAGTCAACAAAAAGACAGGCAGTGTTGGGATTGTCAAGGGAAAACGGTACTATTCAGCCTTATTCTTTGCTCACATAAATGACATAAAGGAGGAGCTGCTCAGGTGAAGTTAATAAGGTTATAGTGGTACTAAATCATTGCAAGAGAGTATCAGGAGGCTCAGAATTGCATTCCTTCCAGCCAGAAATCATAGTATCCCATGGGTTAGGTTGTGCCTATATAAGACTTTCCCTCCTGCTTTCTTGTAGTGATTCATGTTCACTTAAGGAACCCCTCCAGACAGGTTGTGGTCCTGGTCAACAAGACAAATCAGAACTCCAGCAATGTAGGACCCTATTTTTGTCTTTAGTGATTGGAATAAGGTTGTGTCCATATTTCTGGGCATTTCTTGGGGACTGATAATATGCGGATTTCCAGCTCCTTACTGGACGAGCTGGAAACAGACAGAAACTGCTAGTCCTGGTAATCAGGATTGCTCTGTATGAGGAGGTCACTCTCCAGGTACTAGCCACACACTACCTGCTGTTCTTTGAGGTGAATTGTGGCTACAAAAAGGAAATATTCAGGAGTCTTTACTCTTAACACTTCACCATGCTTCCTTATACCTGATTACTGTGCATCATTGAAGTTTCTGAAGAAAATCCTGATCCCTCAGTTGTAAGACCCATGTTTAGGGTCACAATAGAAGGATTAACATAGCCAAAAGTGTCTAAAATGATTTTTGTCTGAAGAGTCCTCTGGAGGTACCTTGGTCCAACCCCTGCTCAAGGCAGCACTACAACAGGAAGCAACTTTAACGGTTGCTCAGTGTCTTAACTGTGAAACTGTTCATCTACTGAGGAGGGAGACTGTGGTTCCTGTATTTTGTTATTCTTTTCTTTAAACCATCAGAAGATTAAAAAAAAAAATCTCTTATCTTTTAATTAAGGATCAGTTTAGCTTCAGATTGCAGCATAATTTAATTTATTCAGAACATTCCTTGAGTTAATTGACATCAACCCATATACAATGGCATTTTCTGTCTTGGTGCATTTCCAGCTCTGCTTCACACAGACTGCACAGGTTCGTGCAGCCCAGAGAGCACAAATGCATGAAAGAGGAGGCTGGTTGTACCTTGAGGCTGCTTCTTGTGCTGTGAAGTCACATTGAGTTCAAAGGAATTCAGTGGTTTGGGGCAAGCCGAGACCCCTCACAAAATGATACCTGGAGACATGACCACAGAATGATGATCATCCACACACGTCAGTCTAACGTACCATCTAGCTCGGGTCTTATGTCTGACGATACCAAGGGTGAATGCTTCAACAAGAATAGAGAAATGCTGGTCCAAGAGGAGGGCTTGGTGACAGCTGATGATGGGACAACATCATAGTAAACCCAAGGCAATCATTCCTCTGATTCTGTTCCTGATGTAGCTACATAAGCTACTGGGCTGGCACAAGGAAAGAGGCAAGATGAGGTCAGGAGCAAATGGACAGACCTTGGTGTGAATGTAGGCTACTTTCAGTTTTATTAATGGTTTATATCATCTGTAAGTGCTTGCAGAGCTATGGCCCAAATTAAACCATTATATCATTTAGTATTTAATTAATGAAAATGAATAATCCTATATGTTCTTACAATCTTAATGATAATATTGTTGCTAACAAATAATAATTAAAATAGGATTGTATTTTGAGAGATAGCAACAGTGCTGACACTATTATGATTCTGAATATGTTCTGAGGACAGTTGTGAGTTGATCTAACCTGAATATCTCTGAGGGTTTTTCAGTCGAGGTCTAGTGGCATAGCCCAGCAGGAAAACCTTTCCTACAGCACATCTGGGCTTTCTTTGCCTTCCTTCTTTGGTATCACCAAGATGTGGAATGTGGACTTGAGACTTTCTGATTTGGGCAGAGCTCATGTTGGAAGCACGAGATATTGCCATAGTTCAGGAGCAAGAGATTCAGAGCAGTAGTGAGATTTATCTCTGAGGGATGCTGCAATTTCTCCTGATACTACCTGATGTCTGGGCTGTACCTGGAAATTCAGCCTCAGCAACTGGTTTGGGTTCCCTTTGCCTCAACCTTCACCATGTCAACGCATGTGCTCCCCCAGCAGAGATCAGAGAATCTTGCCAGCAGAAGCTGGAAAAACACTGTCTATTCCTTATTGTTGGGTACTTTGTGTTAGACACTGCAGGAACACAGAAGATGATGTTAGTTTCTTCCTCAAATGGCAAATTATGAGAAGTAGTCAGAGTAGGTGGGTTGTGCTGAGCTCTTTTCTAAAGGCCTTTTATAAAACTGCCATTTATAGTTTGCTTGATGTTTCTGCTAATGCCAGCAGTTTCTGTCTGTGTTGAGACCTATGAGACCTGAGTGAGATCCTACTCACTGCCATGATGTGAATAGGGATTAAATAGTTGCAGTATTGATGATGACGGCAATACTACCAATGTTAACAGGTATGACAGACTCGTGAGCTTTCTACAGACAGGAACAAGGCACAGAGGGTTTGGAAGATTCTAGAGGAAAAAAATGGTTTGATTTTTGGCTTTCTTAAGGGAAGAAAATCTCAAGAAATATTTTCCTGGCTGTGGGAGTAGCTGGTGGGATGGGTAACATGCTCACTGTGCACACGTTCCCATCTCACTTTACATCCTCAGGAATGCAAGGTTAGCAGGAAAATGCAGCTGGGAATCTGCAATGAAAAATTCTGCCGACTCTTCAAAGAGCATCTCTGATCGCTTTCACAGGCACGTTCAGTTTTAGAAACGATATTGCTGACGTGAGGGGCTACAGGTCTAAAAGCTGCAGGGCCGTCTTCTGAATGGAGGGGCAAAATGGGTCTTTAGGGAAGAAATGGTGAGGTTGCTGGGAAGGAAGAAGCATGTAGGTGTCAACAGTTGCTTCTGGAGGGTTGTCCCAACGTCTTGGGATGCTGCACAAGAACCTGAGTCTTCTCTGCTGTGGCAGCCATCCCTCTACATCCCTCTACAATCCCTCAGAGCCTGTAGAAACCCTCCCTGGGCATTTCAAGACTCTCAGTCCTATTTAGTCCCTCTGTTTTGTTTCCTTTGATTCCTCTGGGCTTTTATCCCTCTTTTACTGTTGAGTGGCCAAGGTTATTGCTGAGTACAGGAAGGGCTATAAGAACAGGAGAGGAGAAGGCCTTCAGCGCTGGCAAGATAAGCTGCTGGCAAGATTATTTATTTTCTCTCTCCTGCCTCCCCACCCACCAAAGCATCTGGTTCTCAGGTACCTACATAAATGAGTCCATTCCCTGGGGCTAGACACAGGAGAGGGCTTCCTCTGCAATGGTCTGGGGTTATCACAGCGATGCTGACTCATGTCACTGTGTTTAATTTGCCAGCATCCAGATGAGCCGGAACAGAAGATGCTGGATTAATAGGATGTTTTTTTTGGTCCCTTATCCCTTTCCACCAGGCTGTCCCATAACATCACTGCTCTGATAGTCAGAAACCTTGTAACTACTAGAAGAATTCATTTCCAGGTCATTTTTGTCTTAATTTTGCACTGCTTAATCTCATTTTTATCCCTGTATATCTCCATTTCAGACTAAGCAGGCTTGGGGTAGCTGCTCTTGTGGGACAGAAGGTTCATGGATCAAAGGCCTTGCCTCTACTTGCATCAAATAATTTGCCCTGAGAGCAGATTTATCTTCATGTTATTGAACATATATCATCAGAAGAAAAAAAGATTGAATGCTCTTAGCTAAACACATATACATTAATATATATGTTTTTCCAAATTAATTGAAAGAGAAGATTCATCATGATATCAAGGCCTGTGGAAAAAAAAATTCTTTTTTTTTGCATGAACAATCCCATCTGTGGTCTGTTGCTAAAAGAGCTGCTGGAGGATGAGAGCTTTCAAAAGTTAATTGATTAGAGGAAAATCCCACCTTCTTACCAGTTTTTCAGCCTCCTTTCATACTTTACAGCTATTACACAGTTATAAAGTAGCTGCTAGAAATGTCCCCGCTTTACAGATGGTAAAACTGTTTCTCATGAAAAGATCAAAGTTCCAGTCTCCATATCTGAGTACCTCCACTGATAAAGCACATGCCAAGATACTGAAGTTCAGCATCAGCTCTCTGCTCTCAGACCTAGAAAAATGTACAAAAACTACTGAAAAACAGAAGCTAAATTAGACTATATATTTATATTTTTAATAGGGATATATAAAAATATTGTCAATTGATATGCTCTTCAGCTCTGCTATTTAACTAACCTTTTCAAAAGAGATTACCCATGGCTGGTGATCAGCTGGAGATGTTCGGTCAAAGAGACATTTCTTTACAAAAAGAAATCTGCTGAAGTTACACTTTCATGTTGATAACATTTCACAGTTTGTGGGGCTGGTAATGATAGTAAAATCTTATTTACTGCCCCTCTGAAAAAGCTCCTCAAGTGGGCAAGGATACACACATCTTTAGGAAAAAATAGAGAAAAGGATAACATCACTTTAGAGGAGACCCTTAGAGATGTGATAATATTTTTTACACACCTTTGTTACCACATGTAGTAAATCCAACCCAGAAAACTTCCTAGTGAGCTGCTGATCAAACCAACGAACCATCAGTGAAGTTCGTGAAAAGCAAGCAAGGATGACTGTCCCTGGAGGAGAAGTTAAAAAAAAAAAGGTTACTTGAACTCTGAGATTCAAAAGAGAACTTTTGTGGCTTGGCTGTGACTGAGCAGTGATGACATCCCTGGTTTACCTCAGTTGATGGGAAACCAAGAGCTAAACAGTGGCCCTGATGGTGGGTGCTCCATGAACCAAATGATGACCACCTCCCATGGACAATGGGCATTTCATCCCAAATGGTCTCAACCCACAGCTCAAGAGCAGCACCCTGTACTCCTTGTGCTCCCTGAGGGGCTTTGGGAGCTCTTCAGTACCTGTGCAGCCTCAGTGGGCAGCAATAGGGGGGCTGGAGAAGGTGCTCACAGCAGCCCAGCCAGTACTGGAAAGCAGACGGGGTTAAGACCTAAGACAAAATTAGCTCAGTCTAACACAAAATACCAGGGGTTATTTATCTGAGCTGTCTGATACAGCTGTTGTCCTAAGGCTTGGAGCACTTTGGTGGAACATGCCTGCCAAACTGAGACAAAGAGGTGTGGGACCAAAGGCACCTGCAGCACCCAGGCTATGACAGAGGTGAGAAGTGCTGAAGAAAAGGGAGGCAAAATCTCCATCCTTTTCAGGATGATCTGCTCAGCCCTTTCATTTGCCTGCCAGCTGTACAACCCTCTATTCCCTTCTTCATCACATTCTCTTGCTCATAATTATTTCATCAAATCAACTTCTTCTCTTTCTTTTTTCTCCTGCAAGCTTCAAGCTGCTCAATCCCACTCTTAATAAGTCTTTCTAAAACAGCAGCTGCTTTTGCAACCGCCATGCCTGGGTGACTGTTTTTATAGTGTTTGCTATTAAATATGGATATGTATATAAATAAATATATATATTTAATGTGCCTTTCTTTTCCTCTACTTGCCATTTCCTTTCCACTGTCTTGCATTTTCTCCGTCTCACTCTTAACTTCCTCCTTCTTGAGCTCCACACAGCCATTTATCACTGCTTGGGCGTCTTTTTCTTTTGTTGAGATGTTTTCTCCAGGAATGTTTCCCACCAACGCAAACTGCCTGGCCCATTAGCTTCCAGAGTTCAGCTGACAGCCTGGACTCCAAGTCCCAATGCCTTGTGATCCTGAGTGCTTTTGAGATGCTGGAGTTGGCGGGTAAAAAACCCAGTCACATGCATGAAAGGAAAAAGAAACACTGTTTCCTGATTAAAAAAAAAAAAAAGATAATAATTTTTAAACATGTGTTTTGATCTCTCTCTCTCTTGCTCTTTTTTTTTTTCCTGCCTCTGGTATGATAATCTGAAAAATGATTGTTAAATCTTGACTGTTTTTTAATTGGAGCTTTATTGAAAGATGTGCTGCTGCAGATTAATTTATGTTAAATTCCTTACAAACATGCATAGGAGTCCAATCCATTGCAATCCTGAAGACTGATCAGGTTTGTATCCATATTATTGGCATGGAGAAAGGCCACTAAAATCTTTGTGCAATCACTAAACTGGTACTGTGAATTATCTGTATTTAAATTAGCCAGCTTGCAATTGAGGATTCATTAGGCATCCCTGCTAATTGGGTCTAGCTAATGATGACAGAGCATCATTAAACTGACACAGTCCCCGCCATCTTGTTAGCTGACGATTTAAGGAACCGTAAAAAGGCAGCCAGCAGGGAGATTTCATGACTCCAGAGGTTTTTAATGGGCTTTGGAACTCGCTTAGCTCTGAGTCAGTGGTTTGATGCCAGCACCAACATGTGTCTACGTAGAAAAAATAATTGCCATGGTAGATGCCATGCAAAAGCACTGCTAGAGGAAGGCATGCACGAGGCATGCAGTGAGGTTTTTTGGCACCAAGTAACCTAGGAAGGCGGCTGCAGATGTGTGGATGTCATCCTGAGGCCCTCATGGAGCGAGAAGAGGAAGGCTGAACAGGCCAATGGTTGCCCACTGCCCATCCTGCCACAAAAGTTAATTATTCAGCTCTGCTGCCTTAGCCCTGAGTTGGAGACAAGGCTATTGATGTACTCAGTAGAGGTTGGCAGGAGTCATAGGTTTAAGCCCCACAAGTGGCCCAGATGGGCACAGCTTCATGCATGGTCTGGACTCCCCTGCAGAGAAGCACTCTTTGGTGTCTAACAAAACCTCAGGGGAATCTCACCTTCCCTTGCCCATGCTCTAAGGTCTTGGGACGTCTGATCTCTCCTCAGCCTCTTCTTAAGACAAAATTAATCATTCTTGTTTTGTTAGCAGGGTGGATTCAGGCCAGAGTGTACTCTGGCTCTGCTACCTATTGCTTTTGCTTTTGTAAGGGAAAAACAGGCTGTGTTTTCGAGCAGGAGTATTTTTTATGTTAGTACACTTAATTGCATTTGTCTATGGTTATCTCCTTTGACACCTAGTTATTCACAGACCTGGAGCACTCAAAATGTGCTTGCAGCATGTGTACAGCCTCCTCTGCACACGCAGATTCCAGCAGCGGATGCAGTGGGAACACCAATGGGCAAGGAAAGTAAGTGGATTAGGTAGTTAAGCCTCCACCTCAACGATTTAGTGATAATTACATATTGGAAAGCAAAATGAGCGGGTGTTTGCATAGCAACTGAAATATAACTGCACCCTAGTTACAGCCCTGTCGCAGGAGGAGACAGCCGTTTAAAAAGCTCGTGTCCTATCTCTGAGACTTCCCTCTGCGCTCCATGCCCAGGCTGTGGACCAGGGGATGGGTGGCACCAGGGAACTTGCCACCAAAACTGAGAGGCCAGTCTGTCTCAGGTGTAGGATGTGTGGTGGGTTTTCATAAGGGCTGCCAGAGGACCTTCACAGGTGGGACAGGACACTAGAAGGGCCCAAGAACTCACAGCTGGATGAGAAGACCTGACTCACAGTATATCCCACAGGAGATGGTTTAAAAAATGAGTAGATGCTCCTGGAAGAGGTGACAGAGAAGGTGTTCCTGGTGCAGGGCAGGCCACACGCAAAGCTGTTCCTGCCAGCAGTGAGAGATCCAGAGAGAGCCATGGTGCAGACACCCCACATTTTAACACAGAAGAGCTCAGAGAGCGTGTGCAAGGCCCAGTGGGTATAGGCAGACACATACTTCCCTCTATCAACTCTCAACACAGTCTCAACCATCTTGGAGATCTCTGGGCCAACATCAGGTGATAACTAAACTTCAGGGCTTTTAGGAGCCACAGCCTAAGTAAGTGAAAACAGGAAGTCATGAAGGGTCCTTGTTTTTCAGCGCAGACTCACCATCTATTGGAAATTTTGATCTCCTTAGAGACAGGTGGACAAAATCTGCAGTGAGATGTGAAAGTTGGGCTCTGATAGTGGGACAAGTCAAAATACAGATACAAAATATAGAGGTAGACAGAACACACATCTCATTTTCCAGGATCCTTTGCATTCTTTAAATATTTAAGATGGGATTCACCTGTGTGGTTCCCTCACAGGTATCCAGGTCCCCCTCATATCATGCAGGGACCAGAGATGTCCATATAGTGGGTGATCCCAAATACGAGGAGTATCCACAAAGGAGCAGCAGCTGGATACAGGGCTGAGACATTCCTGAGGGCAGCAGACAGGGGGCAACTAGGACCTTAGCCGTGCAGTTATTGGAGTCCTGGGTGCAATTCATCGCATCCCAGCACAGATGTCTAAAATAGGGCAGATGAATCATGCCTTCAAAGTGCCTGTTCCTCTCTGCTGGCAGCGTCTACATTGCAGATCCATGAAGTCAGGTGAGAAAAATCCCATATCTCCCACTACTTTCTCTCTTTTTCTTACCTGGAAGGGTCATTTTTCAAGATAACAGGATGTCCCAGGCCACTTCATTCTGTACTGAGCCACTCAAATAAATGCCAGCACTCTGCTTCATAGAAATTCCTGCAGAGATGCTTGAAAAGTGAAAGCCAATTCTGAAGCAAGGCTATTTCACTGTAGTGCAGAGGACAAGAATTTAGAAGAAATTTCAGGGCAAAATTAAAGGTTTTAGTGCAGTCACTTCAGTGCAGTGGACAAGAATTCAAAAGAAATTTCAGGGGTAAATTAAAGGTTTTTAGTGCAGGAAAATGAGTGAGGCAATCAACCCACTCTTCCTGGTTTTGCTTATTTTGAGATTATATTAGAACTATTGTATTCCATCCCATCAGTTTGAACATCTCACAAATTCTTGTGCTGACTACACAGAGTTCCCTTGTAAGAATTATTGTGGGGGGGAATGGGAAGAATTTAGGCTCTTATCTCCCCCACATCTCAACTAATCCACTTCGATCTCTTTGCAGGAGCAAGCAACTCATCTGAAGGTCTTCCGTTAAATTGATGCCCATGCAAATTGTTGATGAAAATGATGTGCTTAAATGTCATCATTAGGTTCCACTGTTATCAGCCTACTAAGACTAGCAGCATCATTCACATTAAGATTTTCAAATGGAAGGAGATATCACTGAATTGGTTCCCCAAGTTTTCTATACAACCATCAGGGCCAGAGCCAACACTGAGAAATTAAAGGTGGGTAGTGGATTTTGTCTCTTCCTCACCAGAGGAGGGAGGGGGTTGAGAGAGGAAGGAGAAGAAACTGCAGAAATAGCAGCATCCAAGGCCCATTTGACCACGTGGGCTTGACGGCAGCATGAGCTGTGATGTATACACTTGTGCAGTAGGAAATGGACTGGAGCCACAACGGAGCAGCTGTCAGCTGATAACTCGCAGTCATTTGCAATCTGTGCTGGAGGCAGACCAAAGGCCGGAGCCAATGCTTCAAGTTATCCAGGCCTTCTCCCTGGGTCTTCACTCCATCTTCTTTACATCCCATAGAATAAATCCCTTCTGCTGCTCTACTGTAGCACAGCAGTGACATGCAGGGGCCATTTCATTTGCTGTTGAGATCAGCCTACGGATATGGAAGAGTGTGTATACCTATGCCAAAACCCCACTGAAGTTGCTTGGAAAGATCCTCATTGATGTCAACAAGTTTTTGATCCATCTATTTTACCCTATGTTTTTTTAACAGTTAGCAAGAAAAGAGCTTTCGTGCCCAATTACCTTGGTTGCTAACTTTTTGGCTGAGTAATGTAAGATGAGCTCCTCTCAGTCAGCCTTCTGTTCAATGCGCAGAATGACTGTGTGCACTGATTCCTCCATTCCCACTATATCTCCCAAGTTACTACAGCACTAGTGCTTGCAATTGTCTGAGATGGTTGATGGACTGGTTCTTGCTACGTCCTGATGTTGCCAGTTGCATGGCCTCAAGTTTTGCACCAGATTCCCACCAAAATCCATCTCCACTGACTTCTAAGCAATCAGTTGTCAAGCTCTAAGTCAAAGACAGTTAAATGTGATCTTAGCCACCTTGCTCCATGCTGAGCAGCTGATGCAATCTTTGGTTGTGCTGGATGAGCAACTTGGTGGGGAAAAACTGACCTCAACATAATAGGCTCTGTTGGGTAGCCTGGCCCTGAATGCAAAACCTTCCCAGCTCCATGGTAGGGTCATTGGATGGATGCAAAGCACCAAATAGTGACTAAGGAATGGATGCAAGTTGTTAAACATGCTCTGTGTGGAATGCATTTTTTTTGTTGTTGTTGTTGTAAATTAGCCCTTCGTCCAGCTCTTTCCAAGATCGCCCATTCTGAGAGGGACTGGTAGTGAACATTACAACCATTTACATGCATCCTGAGAACCTCCATGGCCTTCTCATTGCTTCAAGTCTGTTACTTCTACTTGAATGGAGAAAACAGTTTAAAAAGATGTGTAGTCTTGTTTTAAAGGCTTCAGGTTATCATAGAATCTACCATCTCTCTCAGTAAGTTTGTTCACTGATGAAATACTCTCACTGGCACAGATCTCTCACTTGTATTTAATGTGAGTTTCTTGTGACTGCATCTTGTTACACCTAGATGTAGTTTCCAGCACTTGTACCTGGGTAGAGATTGGTAAATTAGAATTTAGTCACTTCATTTTTTGGGGGGTACTTTTTCATTCTAAAGCAGGTTTCAAAGCCTGAAATCATTTTGGCAGGGTTTCTCCTGATCTCTTCTGTTTTGTTAACATCTTTTTTTGGACAAGTGGACCTCGGAACTAGACATAACTTTTCAGAAACAGTCTCACTAATGCTGTTTACAGAGATAATATCATTTCAGCACTCCCACTTCATCTTTGCTCGTCATGCAGCCAAGGATTACTCTAACCTTTTTGGCTAAGGCGTCACTAGGAGTTCATACTCCAGTGATTATCTACCGGGACCATTCAATTCTGTTTTGAGTCACCAGTTTCCAGGATGTATCCCCCCATTTTGTGGTGTGACCTACATTACTTGTTCCAAAATGTCTGATTTTTCATTTGGCTGCATTAAAATAAGTTATTCATACATATCTTCCTCAGCAATCAGCACCTGCCTGCACAGCTAGGCTGTGTCCACGGTTGTTTATCACGAATCTTGTTTTCATGCTGCTTGCAGATTTTACCAGCTCCCTGTTTCCTTGCCATCTATAAATAAGGGGCTGCTGCTTTGTGGTTATCCTAGCATTCATTATTTGCTCTTCACATTTTTCTTACTCCCACTTTCTCTCAGCTTACATTTCACCACCCTTGCTTTTTTTTCCCCCCTCTTTTCACTAACCTCAGTTGGGTCTGCTTTTATTTTCTAAAGGCTACTTGTTTGGCGCGAATCTGGACACAAAGGTAAATGTTTCCATTTGAAAGCAGGTGAAATGAAAGAGAACATTCCTTGCATGCTACACACGTGTGAAGGCCTGGAAATGGGCTACGTGGTCCAATGCAATGGTCATTCTGTATTCCAAGATAGGATCTGGAAATATTTCTCAAAAAAGATGAAATGCATAAAGCTATTGGAGACAGTTCTGCAGGATCTTTTGTTCTATAAAATAAAATAAAATAAAATAAAATAAAATAAAATAAAATAAAATAAAATAAAATAAAATAAAATAAAATAATTTATCATAGCCCAGTAATGTTTTTTTAAAACTGTGTACCTGGTATACCAGAACACTGATTAATAAGTAGCAAATGAAATATGTGGCTACAGGCTTAACTATAGAATGGTAAGCCCTTGCTCCATAGTATTTTACTTTGCAGATGATTTTTGCTTTTCCTCAGGCTGGACTTAAGGCCAGGGTGGAGATATTAAAGGGCAAGGGGAGTTTTTTTGATTTTGTATCCTTAATCCACAGTTAGGATACTGCACAACAAGAAGGAGGAACTAAGAAAAATAGATAAGAAAATCTGTCTATAAATAACAGGCAGGGTATTCCCAACATGATCGAAAAAAAAAGAGAACAAGAAGCTTCTCACAAGAGTCTTGTTAAATGAACAAATAGAGCCCAGGGTATAAGAGTTTAGGGTTTTGTCATGAAAAAGACATTTGCATTCTTTTATTTCATCCATTTATAGAACTTCTTCCCCATGGTACTGGAAAAGCTCATCATTTTTTAGTAGTTTTAAAATCATAATATCTGTGCAAAATGCTCTTTTTCCCTCATTTTGCTGCTTGAGCAATGACACAGGCCACATTAAGTGCTTTGCCCAGAATCACACTGTCAGCCGATGGCAGGAAAACACACGGTCAAAAGTTGCTGTCATAGCTGCTGCTCCATCTAGTTCCTTTGGACTAGGAAGGACTATTGATACTTTGATGGACCCTCAAGCATGCTCACTGGCTATGGCAGTGGTGAGACGCGATAGAAGTTGTCCTGATGGCATCGCCCAACCAAACCTTCACAAAGAAATAACCCTTGGTGTGAAACTGGCACTTGCTCAAATCTTCTATACAAAGAATAAAAGCTTTTCAAAATAGCCAGCGTGATTATTCATGACAACTTGTTTGCGGCAACACTTGTTTTTCACGGCAGCGCTGATGAGCTCCCCTAGGAGCACCAACAGCAGAGGGGTCTGCACTGGCAAAGTGATGGAGCATGGTCTGTCTGACCCACAGAGGCAAGACGATAATGGGTGGACTGGAAAACCAGCACCCATTCCAGGTCCATTTTCTGGTAGAGACCCAGAAGAAGGGTTGGGAGTCTCAGAAGAAACTCAGTCTCCTTTGTTGCGAGTAAATGTTTGGAAACAGTTGGTACTAAGTTCACTTGAAGAGAGATACCCAAGGCTGCATGGGGAACATGTGGCAGAGCTGGATTCTGACCCCAAATGATTTGCTGGAGCCAGAAGAGCATTTCACAGGAGAGAGCCTGTGTTGTCCCCCTTCTTCTCCGCCACCTGCCCACCCACCTGCCTTCCTCCATGTGCTCCAATTGCTGGGGCTGGAATTTCCTGCCTGCTGAGACCTCAAATGTGCTGCCTTAACTCCCACTGAAATACTTTTTCTTTCCCTTGGTTTTGTTTGTCTGTGGTTTTGCACAGGAAAAAAAAATGAAGCAGCCAGAGGTTTCCAGGAGACCATATTCTGCACCACCCATCGGAGAGCAGACAATAATATTTAGCCACTTTGATTAGTTTATTGTTACAGTATATTTAGATGGCGATCTGCAAATTCCCAAGCAGCAGCAGCTGTGAGCAATGTGGTGTGTGCAGCAGCGCCCAAAAAGAAAGGCAGAATTTCTCAGCACAGCGCTGCTCAGGCTGCCTGCCGCTGCTCCAGCAGGCAGCATGATGTAAAGCCCCTCCTTTAATTTGTTTTCCAGAAAATTCAGTTTGAAAAGTGCTCGGCGAACTGCTTGGCAACGGCTGGAGGAAATGTGCTTGTTAGGACGTCAGCTATCAGACTTGGCGGCCCTCGGATGGCGTGGGGCAGCTTGGAGGGCTGGCTGTCCTGCCGGGAACGAGTCCTGCAGGAGCAGGGATGGGGCCATGGGGAGTTACTCTCGGTCAGACCGTGCTGAAAGCCCGAGCGCTCGGACCATGTTTCTTTGTTTGCTTGCACAGAGCAGTCTGCACCTGTAGATGCTGCACTGAGGCGTTTGATAATGATAAGTCAAGGAGGAGTCAATGCGCCTTGATCCATGGAAGTGAATGGCCTCAGTTAACTGGAAAGGATGTTCCTGCTGCACTGGGTGCTTTCCGCAAAGTGCTACACACTTCTGGGCCAGGCAAGACTGACAAAGGAAGAGAAAGTGCAAGGAGAGGGGGATGAGGCAGAAGAGTGGTTCCTCTGGGACCCAAGAGCTGGAAGCTGATGTCTTCACAAGTCTTGTCTTTCTGTCCATGGGAAGCTGGAAAGTGCCTCCTTTTTCTTTCCCAAGTAATGCAATGTCTCTTTATTTTTTTTTATTACATTACTACATTATATATTTCATTCCTACACAAGCACAATTTTTTTCTCTTTGAAAGTAGAGGGAGACAGATTGCTTATTTCTGTAGAATCAGTGGTGTGAGTGACCTCAAAAGTCAGCAGATACACCCATAGCTTAAAACCAGACCAGATCAAAGGGATGCTGCTATGGAAGAAGCAACATGTAATGTTTGCTCTGAAAGACCTCCACAACACCCTGGCCATCTGTCCTGGTGATTGGATGCACTTTCCATTAAAAGGTATTGCCTGATGCGTAGCTTAGATTTCCCTTGGAGCAATGTACCTCCTTACTTATCCCAGCCTTCAGGACATGAAGAATATATGTTTACTTACATACATGCCTAGGTGCTTTCCTGGAGGAGGCCTTAGGCATCTATAGTGGGTCACTGAAAGAAGCAAGCTCATTTGTGAAGGTACCACCACTTTTTTTCCAGATCCCATCATACTTCACAATACTGCATGCACCATCTCCCCAGGGATGCGAGTCCACACACCATTAGCTGCATCTGGAAACCCTGGGCTTCCATCTCACCTTCTGCAGAGTGGGAAGAATAGCACCTACATCCAGGACAAGCCATCACCGTGCTCTCCCCAAAGTGGGGATACAGGCTCCTCACACTAACCACCTTCGGGTGCCCCTTTTGGAGAAAGAACCAGCCAGAATTAGCCAGCCTGACCTTGTGTTCAGTGTGCTGATGCTTCAAGCACCAGTATGAGGCGCTTTACATGCTCCTGAATATGAAGATATCTAATAAAAGGTTTTTGACAAAGTTCCTGCTTTTTTTTTTTTCCCACAACCACTTCAAATAGTTTACTTGGAGATAAACCCACTCCCTATTTCATTAAACTTTCCCTACTCAAGGAGTTGAAGACAAAACTCAGGATCCCACTCACAGGACTGAGAAGCTAAAATATATTTTACTAAACTCTACCTCTAAGCCTAGTCCTCGGCCCTAGTCTGGAGAGCAGTGAATTTGATGAGGAAGGGCCTGATGACTTCTCTGGCCTTTGAAGCATGACAACTGCTGAGCATTATGGCTTAATGCTGTAGGTGAGCAGAAGGGCAGTGCAAACTCCCTCCCTACCTTGCTGCGAGTCACCTACTCTATAACTCACTCAAGTCATTTCTTCCCGCAAATAAGGGTGAGCTGAAGAATTTTGTTGGCCAAATTAGGGGTTATTTTTGTCCTTTTGGAAAAACAACAGCAGAGCAATTCTTTCCCATTGCCCTCTCCTCTGCTCTACCCGTAGTTGCACTGAAGCTGATTGATTAGTTTAATAACAGGCAGTTGATATGCAGCCATAAAATTATGCACTTTTACTCATCAGCCTGATTGAACTCCTCTGCTGACTGTACAGGAGCAGAGTGGCAGAGTTAAAATAATGAGGGAAACAGCCAAGGGAAAAGCAAGCACTGTGGTGTTGTTCTTTTAAAGCTGAGGAAGAAAATGACTCCAGGGAGGAGCTTTTCCAAAATAAATACCAAAATACAGAGGGAAAATGTTAAGTTGCAATTAGCTCTGGTGTAAGTACTGGGGTTGGAGATAGGAGCAGAGCTTGTCTTATACCCACCTGGTCTCTGCTGTGGTTTCTGGATAGTGGGGCTGAGTGGGATGGTTATGTTCTTATGGCTCTGAGCTCTGCTCTCCACCTCCCCCCAGGAGCTGAAATCAGACGCTGTCCTGGAGGACGTCAATCACACGCTCTGAGGCAGCCAGAGGGAATTGAGAGTTCCCACTCAGCCATGAATCAATATGCAGGAGCAGGCAGGGGGGAGAGCAGGCGGGCAAGAGCTTTCTGATGGAAAGCCACACTGCCCCCATCCAAGCATGGAGAATGGTATTCAAGACTTTATTTCCCCATAAAATATTTCCCAGTGCTCAGGCATGGGTTGCTGGGTTGACAGGCTCAGTGTTTGTCCTGCACACATTCATTTTATTTATAAGACTAATTTGTCTTCGAATAGGTCAGCCTGTTTCGTGTGCCTCTGATCCCTGTTGGTCTCACTGCTGTGAAACATTTTAATTGAACCTAGCCACACGCTGCATCCCCAGCACTCACATCAAAGAGAGCTCTTGCTGCCTTGTAGCTAGGTCTGGTGTCCTTCCAGAAGGCCAGAGCTACCAGAGCTTTCCTTGGGAGCAGATTTCCCAGAAAGAAGGGACAGGAAGAGGGTACAGAACAAGCACTGCTCGGCATTCAGTTTCTTCCAGACATAGGTTTGCAGATTTAGCACATTTCTTGCCCTTCCCATTCATTGTACTCTATCCAGGTTGTCCTCCCTATGGCTGTGTTCTTCCTGTCATCCTCCTATTGGCTCCAATGGGCTTTGGGTCAGGCCAAGCATGGCTTGTACAATGCTGTTGGTACACTGATGTAGCTACAGGTTCTGCTTCTCCAGTTACCCCTTTGCCTGGTATTCTCAGGTGGGTTTGCATCCTGGGTTCCTCCTGCGCCATGTCCTGGTTAGCAGTCACAAGACCAGTGTCCTCAGGATCCCTGAGAGCAGTAGATCAGTCCTCAATGCCTACGTATGAGTCCCTGTGGTGACTCAGCACTGCACTCACCCTTAGAAGTGGAATTCTGCTGCTCCAGATATCTGGTATCACTTTGGGCACAGTGGGATACCTTTCCTCCTCCAGCTCTTCCAATCCTCTTTTCTGTGATTCCATGAGATTTCTGTGAAGCCACAGCCTAGGTAACCTCCCAGCCAGAGGAAAGTCAAGGTTTCAAAAACTGGAGCTACTGTCTGGCTATCTCCACCTCCTTTATGTTCAGGGTGGAATTTAATGAACTCTGCTTCCCTCGAGGCAGTGGCCATAATCATCTGGTAGCTCCTGGCAGGCTTCCAGCACCAGCTGCAGCACATCTCCCAGTCTCTTGCTATTTCATGTAGTTAGCTGTGGAGCTGGTCCCGTGTTTGCTGAAACTAGTAGAACTCTCTTTATAGCACAGAGAAGGGTCAGGCATTGGGAAGAGCATCCTCCCACAAGTCCAGGGAGCAGAGGAGTGAGGTCCTAGGTTGTAGCCTTAGGTTGCAGCCTGGTCTGCTGAATCCAGAGAAAGAATGCAAGAAGGGTAAAGAATGAACATCAGTGTGAAATGTCCTTACTATGTTTATTTAGTAATCATTAGTCAATATTTATATATATCTATAGTTTTCTTGATGTTTTACGGAAATAAATTCCTGCTTCCTTCCCTGTAGCCTGCAGTCTTCATTAGCATTATCCAAGGAAGATGGGGAGTATGGATGAGAATTTGGAGTAATGTCGGTGCTAAAGTAATACCTTGTTCTATTGCTAAGAAATAGCTCTGCATGGCTTCTTGTCCTCTGAGCTGCCACGGCCTGTAACAGAAGCACCATGAACACTGTGCTCTAGCAGAGGCTTTGCTTCTATTCTTCGTTTAAAGTGAAAACAAACACTGAAGATCATATACAACCTTCCCTTCTGAAATGGAAAAAAAAATGCTAATAAAACTTTGTTACTTTATACAAGCTGGAAAACAAAAATTCACTCCTCCTTCAGGACTCTCTCTTTTTTTTTTTTTTATTCCTTAAAAAAGAAAAGTTATCAAGATGGAAAGCTTGAGATTTGACATTAAAGTCTTAGATGGTGAAAAGCACTACAAACCTTTTCAAATAATTTGGAGCAAAAGAAAAAAAAAAAAAAGAAAAAAGAAACCAGTAAAACCCTACAAACATTTCCCTCCACCACCACCTTTTTTTGAGCAGTTGCAAATAAGAGCTCTTTCCAAGGAAAAGTATGTCAAAAGGAGAAAACATAAGAGAAGGCAAAGGAAAAGGAAAGTGATATGGACAGAGGTTGCAACAACAAAAGCTATTCTGAATCAAAAGATGTTGCAAACAGATCATATACACTTAGAAGTATTTTAGAGGTAGCCCAGATATACTTAGAAGTGGCTCATAGAAACAGAAAATGTGTAGTTTGAGTTAGGAGTTTAGAAGAAAGAATAAACATTAGCCTTGAGGAGGAAGCTTCGAGGCAGAGGTAGTGAGGTCAGGAAAGCTGGCCCATTGATCAGGCTGGTATTTGACATGTAAAATGTCAAAAACAGCCTAAAACACCTCCTTATAGGTATCCTAGAGAGATCTTGGTAGAGTTTCTGGTCATGCTTCCTCTGTGTTGCCCTGACTGCTGACTGCACAGATTGGACAAGCAGTTGTGGATCTCTCCTGCCTTTTTAATCTACCAGGTCCTCATTTATCTCCCTGGTTACTTGCTGCTTTGGGTGGAGACCTACGTAGTCTAGCTCTATGTCTGCAGAGGTCTAGAGTCTCTTCGTTGTCAGCTGTCAGGAAGACACATTCATGGTCAGACAAACCATACCCTGGAATTTCTTCCCTCTCCCCAGTGATTCTGAAGGAGATTGAAGTAATTTTTGGTTGAAGACATCTCCACTGTAGATATCTGAAAGCAAGTAAGTGATGTGTATGTCATGCCCATAACGGCTGACTTGTAGCAATGGCTGCTCAGTAAGGGACTCTATTCCTCCCATACTTCTGACTAAACCATACACGGTGGCTTTTGCTTCTCCTTTAACCCAAGCTAAAAGAAGACTATACTTTCTGCTTGATGAGAAGGGATTTATCTAGTTAGATGCAAGAATGATTCATGGCCCTGTCTTGAAGTCACCCAGGTGTGCAACATTTGACAGCAAACTGCCAAGTGTCAGGACGGGGGTCTGTCCGCACAGGTCTAGCTACAACTTAGCCTGAAACCACAGATGCCATTATTAATAGAAAGAAGGTTGCTTTTTGCCAGCTGAGAGGGGAGAACCTACCATTAAAAGTCCCTGGTGATATTCTGCTTTGAGCAGAAGGTTGTACTAGACGGCCTTCTGAGATTCCCTCCAATCTGATTTATCCTGGGATCCCACGAGTACAAGTACTACACATTACATTGCACACATTACATTAAGAATCATGAACAGGAAGAAGCAAGCAAAAACCAGAATGATTTCTGTAGACAGCGAATACCTTTTTCCACACTTTTAATACAAGCCTAAATGTCTGAGGTGTCAGTCCTCCTTACAGTTAGGTTTTTACAAACAGCTCCAGCAGAGTTTGGTTTCTTTATTGCAATGTCCCAGATTGTCTTGGTAGATTTTCCTCTCCTTCCCAGAGCATTTGGATTCCTTTGGCTTGAGAAGAAGGGACTTTGCAGCCACCTGGGAGAGAAACAGATGCACAAGAGAGATTTCTTTCCCGCTGCACCTCTCAAAAGTACTTTGCCATTCCGGTTTCCTTCACACATACATATTTCCCACGCCCAGCCCTTTTCCAATTTGGCCTCTCCCCCTCCTTATTATAACACAAGGATTGATGGAGAGGAGAGAAGAAAGGGGAAGGGAAGAGGAAAGAAGGGTGGGGAAGGGAAGGATTTTCCAGTGTTTTTAAAAGATTTTATACAGAAAGTAGGAGGAAAATATTCTGAAGCAAAAAGGTCTTGCCTATGTTTTTCTCTCTGCAGAGAAGCTCTGTGGGCTGCTGCGCATTTTAGGATGGTCACTGCCTTTGTTTTCTTCTGACTGTGTGACCTCCTGGTCATTAAAAATGTCATAACAGCAGCAGAGCGAGTATGCAGAGCCTCCAACTTCCCCGAAGCAGCCCCTTCTGGCCAGGGATACGCTCCATCGCCTGAAGAGAAATTCAGCTGAAAACACCAGAGAGTGTTACAAACAACAGAGCAACTGGGGGCAAGGAGAGGAGGACTGTTTGCATCCCGTTTACGTCTTTATTTTACAACCCATTACATAGACCCCATCACATCATAGCATATCTAATACTAATGCTCCATGGAGTGCAACAGCAGACACAGTGGGCCAAAACGCATCAAACTCCACTCAAACATCAACCTGTACCATGCTGTCTCTGATTCCCTTGGGAAGAGAGGGCTTCTTTGTGTCCCTCTTCCTGTGACACTGTCATTGGGGGACCACGAGGTTGGCGTATAGCTAAAATCTCCAGCTACACAAGCAGCATGAGGCAGAGAGCAGGGTCTTTCCCAGATGGTGTTGCTTTATTTTGTAGTTGACATTCAGCTGTCACAGAGATGGGCACATTAAAAACATGATAAGACAAATATTTGCCCAGCATCCAAAGCTGTAGATAAGTAAATTGCTCAGTGCTTCCAGCATTTCTCACACAACATGAGTAGAGTTGCACAAAGCCCGCAGCTAGGAAAGTCCCTAGCTAGCTTGAACATTCACAGGCTACTAAATATATTCACTCACCCACCTGGGAGGCCTATCTAATGGCCTAAAAGTCTACTCTCCAGGTGGGCAATCTGGATATGAACATAGACATCTTTCCTTCAGAGTACATCCTAATCATTTGTCATCATTCCTGTTAAACTGTGCTCATTTCTACAAGAAATTCATCTGGAGCCCTCAATCCTCTTAGTTTTTTCTCAGTGAGATTAGGCAGCCCTGTGTCCTCTCCCCTTGGAAGCAATCCTATGCTGTAATCAAGTCCACTCCCAATTTTAGCTTGTGTTCGTTATGCCTCTCCCTGTGATGAATTAGCTCCAGCTCCCAGATTATTTCTGTGACTCACCATTCCCAGCATTATTTTTAACTGGAACTTTGCAGTACCTGTTTCACTAACACCCTGAGTGGAATAACCTTAACTGTTAACTCTGCATCCTCTTATATCAATTCATTTCTGCATTTCTAACAAGAAAAAAAAAAAAAAAAGAAAAAAAAAGTCCTTTCTGACCCTGCTCTTGGGTGAGCTCATAGCCTGATGTTTGCCACTCTATATTTTTTTCAGAATCACTGTTCTCCCCATGACCAGATGGGACCATCCTTTCTTTGAATGCCATTAGCTAGTAAACACTGATACCAAGGCAACAATTAATTTTTAGTCCAGTGTTGAAGTCATCCATATCCACCATACTGAGGTCGTAAACTGAAGTAATTTCACTTTCAATGCACGACATTGTGTTTTCAGAAATAACCAGCTGTGTTTTCAGAAACATTAATGCTATTTGACTACTAGAGTGTAGGTTTAAGACTGAAATCTCTGCTAACCATCTTTTGATATCTGCATATTAAAGATTGGAGCTCTTCTCCACTTGAAATCAATGGCTCATAACAGATCCCTACCACTACCCACTCTTGGATAATGATAGCACAAAGATGCATGATAGCACAAAGGCATGAAAGACTCTCTGGCTCTGAACTATCAATAAATCTCATACGGATAGTACATTTTTTATTAATAGGTGTCCTCAAAATAATGGTCCGTTATTGTAACTTCTTGTCATTCCAGACTCCCAGATTGGTATATAAGCTAGGGAAGAAGCTCGCTTTATGCATTGACACATCAGTTCAATCTATTCAGGTCATATAAAATCTGTCTTTGTTTTGCATTTGCTTATTTTACTCCTGCCCATTTTGTTTTGTCAATTTAACACACTTTTGCTTGCATTCTCTAATATACAGCTAAAATAAATGATAGCTTTCCAACCCTGAGCTTTTGTCATTCTTTGACATCTGGTCATCTTTATCTTCTCCCACAAAATGAAAACTTTCAACTTCATATCACAGAGGAGGTAATTCCCTTGAGTATTTTTGCTTTCGTTCTCTGTCTCAGAAAAATCTACCTCACTGAACTTATTTCTTCCTCGGACTATCAGAGGTTCTGACCTGCATAACTTCATGTGATGCTCCATCTGTTGTTGGCTTCTATGTGCTTACTTACTAAGGGGAAATTTGCAAAAAATAACTTCAAGATCTGGACATTTTCACTGTCATTGCTCAAAACAAGGTCTGCTGTGGACTGAGCTCTGGCTCTGATTGGCTCAAGTCTGCTCTAGTTCAGCCATAAGGAGAGTGAGGGATCTGGGAAATGCTTCCTATGCAGCACTTCACCTAGCATGGAGCTGTCTTAACATGTGGCAAAACCAGGGATGAGATCTAGGAAGGGGCAACACTGACCAATTGGGCTTCCAAAGATAGCAATGAAATTATGGCTGTTTAGCTCAGAAGAGCTGCCTGAAGTACCCGTTCTGTACTTGCCACTTCAGTATGAGATGCAAAACCCCTCCCAGCATCTGTTAATAACAGATGTGCTACGCAGAAGACTGCAATTCATAAACTATTGTATTCCTTGTAAGAAGAAGTGAGGGTGCAAGCATCAAAAAGTCCTAGGCTCCTGACACAGGAAGGGAAAAGTTATCCCAAACCATCCCTTCTTGTTTGCTCTAGGGAAGCACTCTGTGATATCACAGAATCACAGAATCACAGAATGGTTGAGTTTGGAAGGAACCTCTAGAGATCATCTAGTCCAACCCCTCTGCTCCAGCAGGGACACCCAGAGCATGTGGCACAGGGTGGCATCCGGGCGGATTTTGAAGACCTCCAGAGAAGGTCTGAAAACATCCCAAAACCATGCCTACAAGCCCAAAATGATTGAAGAAACACACTGAAGGCTGAACAGTGCCATTTGCTTGCTGACTTCAGGGCAGAGCAACGTGGCAAATGGCAGCACAACGGAACCCCTCCTGAAGGACAGCCTGGCAAAACCTGCTTCACAGAGCAGCCAACAATCTCACTAATTTGAGTGCTGGAGCCAGTGGGGCTGACACACATACTGCTTAAATGAGAGGCAGCACTGGCCTAACCCAGACTCTGCATTCAGATGTAGACAGGAGAGAAGGTGTGTTGGAGTTTATATAAACATAATTCCCTCTCTGTTTCTGTCTCTGTGTGGGAAAACATGATGCCAACAGCTGGACCTGCAGGTCAAGTATATTTATACATATATGTGTATGCGTATGGCCAATGAGGTGTATTAAAAACAATTTCAGAAATAGCATCATTTTTCCTGGCGAAGGAAAACAGCTCCTCTTATTTTTTGTGCAACTTGTATATTTGGGCTTAGCAAGGCAAAATGCCAAGGAACGACAGCATGTTTACCTAAAAGCAGCTAAAAGAGCTATGTAGCAATCAAGGTATTGAGTGGGTAGGGCTGAAAATAGATCAGCCTGGAAAGACTTTGATCAAAAATGTTCAGCAGGGGACTGGATGGCCGTGAGCTCTGGCAAGAAACTATAGAGATCTTCTCTCTTTGGAAATATATCCCCGTCTTGCCTGAGCTAATTAGGTGCAATGCATTTGTGCAATGCATCCACGGTCTCTCTTGCTGACTCACTGGGTCGTAGCTACCCCCATTTGTGGGCGCTGAATTTGTCCTCTTGCATCCTTTGAGGCTTAACTTTCTAGGTCAACACAAGCAAGCTGCACACTCCTTCTTTAGTTATTCCTGTTCCTGAACCTTATGATGAAATGATAGCATCACTGGGAATATAGTATTTCGGGAAAGGGAAAACATTGGCTGGGAAAAGTTTTTTTTGCAAATGTGTTTGTTACCTCACTGGGACATCAGAGATGCCATTATCTCAATCTTTCTGGACATTCATCTGAGTCTAGAGGGCTTCAAAACTGTCGAAGCCCTCCTGAGCACTCACTAAGAAGAGCTCCAAGACTTCTTCAAGCTGAGAAACCTTTGCCCGCTCCTTTCTTGATGAGCAGACAGACTCTGCTCTCTGCCAAGCCCAACCTGCCTGTGTGATTACCAAGCTATTTGCCTAAGGCTGCACATATCTCACTTCATATAAAAGCATGTGCCAGCTCTCCTCTCTGGGCATGTCTACATTGCTATTTTGGCCGAGGGTCTAGGTCTGGCATGTCTCTTGGCATCCTGAGAGTCATGACAGATTAGAAGAGAATATTCAGATTTCTTCAGCAGGTCCAGGAAAGCTCTCACGGTGTGATAGGAGAGACCTTCCAGGCCTCCTGGAAAATAGTCACACAGCCCAGGCTCTGGCTTTGAAGGTGTGGATACACAACAGATCTAGTCATAGGTCCTGGGCTCAGGTCCAGGCAAAATGAACAATATCGTCATGTCTCTGTAGCACTTCGCTTGGAACCATTTCTGATTCTTAATTGCCTTATTTTGTTGCAAATGGCTTAGGATGTTTCACTGGAGGCTTGTTTTGCAATCACCCCACTGCTGGGACTGTGATCGGGGAGAACAGGTCACCATGCAGGGCTGCGAGAGGTTTATCCACCTGACAGGGTATTCTAGAACCAGGGGTTCTCCTCAAAACTTCAGTTGTGGAGCTCATTACGTACTTGGGCATTTACTGTTATCAAGGAAAGCGTGATCAGTTCAGTCTGTACATTTTCAGGCCTGCCAGACCTGTAGCTCTGTAACCCATGAAGGAAGAAGTAAACTTAACCACTCTGGCTGGCTTGAATGTGGCCCTGCAGCTCCACACTGGCTGCAGATGACACCAAGTCTGCTCTGGATGTTCTGTTCTGGGTGAGATCTGTCCCCTCCAGCCACGTGGATGTTTATGACTGTACCAGACTCCATAGGAAATGGTTTGAATATGGTCCAAGTGATTACCTGAGCTTTTCCAGTTCCCTACATCACATCTGGCACAAGTAAGTCAAGAGTGGCAGAACTGCTGGCTCCAGGCCCCTTTGTGTCATAAATCTCAGGTCTTTTGATGGCTTACGGGTAGAATTTTAGCAACATATAGGAGGCTTAGATACCCAATTACTATTTGAACATGATGGCACTGGCCTTGCAATTCTCCTCACAAATGCTGAAAAATCTCTGCCTTGTTATCCACATCAATCCTCTCCTGGATTAATAGCATAAACCCTGCTGATTCCTGTATAAACTGCTGCATGCCTGCTACTTTGAAAAACTCATGGAGGAAGGAAAAGAAAAAAGATGTCTTTTTTTTTTTTTATTTTAGAAAGAGGAAATCAAAATGAATTATTATTAAAAAAAAAAAAAAAGAAAAAAAAAAAAACCCCAGACCTTTTCAGTGCCACAATTTTTGTCCTGGGCTTATGACACTGTGCTGGTTTCCTGCTCTCCAGTAAAATTGAATAGATCTTCAAATGCACAAACTGTGCAAGTGTCAGCAGCTTATTCACTTGCCAGATTACTTGTCTTCATCAGACAAACCTGCAGATGGCTGCAACGTTGTGATATCTTCTAAGTGAGCCAGAGGGGCTGCTTCAAGAGCTTTGGAAAGCAAAGGGTTGCTGTTTTGCACAGGAAAAAAAATATCAGTGAAGTATATGACCTTCTAACTTCTATCTGAAAGTCCTTCCTGCCTGTTGCTGAAGGTAACAAAAATCACACTTTTTTGTGCAGTAGCAACTCCAGACAAGGATACGTGCTGTCTCATGCATGCTTTAACTAGAAGTGAATGAAAGAAAACATCATACTTGGTTTGGAGGCCAAGCTTAGGCTTTTAGCTCATGCACAGATATTACAAGTTCCCATGCAGTGCTAATACCATCCTTTGCACCTCCTCTGTCACCAGGAGAAGGACTTTGGAGGAGTTCATCTTGCCCTGTGGGTCTACTGCGTGCAAACTTGAAAAAACTGAGTACCATCTAAGAGGCAATAGAACTTGGTGACGTGACTTCTGTTCATATGGATAAGCTTTTTATTTGAAAGATGTCTGCAGCTTGCAAGTTACTGGTTTAGGGGTGGTGATTTAGGAAACTGAGGCATAAATTTAGGAGAAACTGCATTATGCTGATTATCTTGCGTGAACTTGGTTACTGTGAATCTGCTGATACATCTCACTTTGTTAAACCAGGCAATCTGATCTTAAGTCTTAGCTCATAGACCCAACCATGGAAAGATCATTTCCAGGTATAGGCTTTTTATATTATACAATAGCGTTTTTCATTTTCCTGTGGATATTGTTTCTGCGGTCAGCCTTTCACTCTGTGAAAGCAACGCATAGCCAACAAAAGCTGTTGAAGGCCAAGGTCTTTCAACACATCTCCAGTTCAGACCAACAATTGAAAGGTGGTTAAAATGGGTATTATGTGGTCCTTTTACCTTAGTGACAGGCAGGTCAGGATGTCTTGATACTGATGTCAATGCCATTATGTTCTAGAGGGCTCTTCTGATGTACCCAGCACTTTGCAGCCTAATATTCTCCAGAAGTACTTCAATGATCATCTGTCACTGAGTGAGTTCTCTCCCCAGAGGGAGAAGTGCATTCAGGGGGAGTGCTTTATAAATGCTGCTCTGCATTTACCTGCAGGGGATAAGATCAAAGAAACACACTGTGGACATGGAGCAGAGGGTGGGAAAGTGTGTGGTGACCCTTGTTTCCAGAAGAGCTAAAACCACCAACATAAGCAGGTCTGCATTAAAGTTCTGTCATGCACACAGATGGACTCCCCTACCTGCAGGAAACTCCACATGCTACAGGAAACCAGGGAATAACTCAAGGACTACACTCTCCATTACACCAGCACACCCAAGGTTGGGATGGGGGCTCCTTGAGAAGCCCAATGAGAAGCTGCTGGGTCTGGCATGTTCACAATAGCAAGCACTGTCTGTACCCAGAAGGACCCTCCTAAAATCAAGAGGACAGGACACCACGAGCCAAGGCCTTCCTGGAAAGTTATAGTTCTGCTGTCCCTTTTGAGCACAGCAGTGACTTTGAAGGGCCAGGCATGGGTTGCCCTTGGGGTGGCTGGCAAGATATCTGTGTAACGGTAATCTGCTATATCTGGGTGTCTCATGGAGGGAACTTTTGGGGGCTCATGATTCTGGACAGAAAAAAAAAAAATTTGAACTGCTTGTGCATTGAAGGACTGAGTTACCAGACTGAAGAGGATTTACGTAACAATTTCTATCTTTCCTAAAAAAAATAGTTGAGAGATGGTTTACTTTAGATTGTGATGGGAAAAAAAGTAGCACTCTATTCCATGCCCAGAGCTCAGGGGCTTGATCCTACTTACAGCAAAGATCCCCAAAGGTGTTTAGTATTTGGGTATTTGGGAAGACTGGATTTATTTCTACCAGTGTAGAGGCATAGAAAAATCCCATATGCCCAAAAAACTCGTGTAGAGACAAGCACAGGCACCAGGCAGCTCCATCCTTTTTTGTATTCAATGCACATTTAGAAGCATGCAAAAAAGGGAAAAAAAAAAGAAAAGAAAAAAAGACCATGATTGAATAACACTCTCTTGGAGACCACTTGTATTTCATATCACCTCAGCCTAGTGCCACAGCTAAAACTCATTTGCAAACCTAGCAAAATTATTTGCAGGTCTATTAAAGCTCAAAGAGTAGTTTCAGTCAGGGACCCTTCTACTTCTTGGGTTTTTACAGCAGAGTTTATGTAATCAGCGTAAAGACCGTGATATTTTTCAGGGAATAATATCAGGGAGGAAAATCGGTGAACACTGCAAGGTGCAGTTTTGTCTTCTGCACTAGCACCCATGCATCATAGCTGCATACTTCTTGGGTTTTTACAGCAGAGTTTATGTAATCAGCGTAAAGACCGTGATATTTTTCGGGGAATAATATCAGGGAGGAAAATCGATGAACACTGCAAGGTGCAGTTTTGTCTTCTGCACTAGCACCCATGCATCATAGCTGCATTTTCCCCTAGGTCCTTATACATACCCATATGAAAATTACCATGATGCTGAGATGTTGTTTGAAGCTTCACCAGTCTGTCAGCAGACCAGCACACCTCCTAATTTTGCAGCAGACTGAAAAGTCAGATTGTCACAGCTGCATATCCTCAGGGCTGTGGGTTAGTAGTGTCCCTGCAAAAATCACACATCAGGATGTAACAGTGAAATGAGGGTAAATGTGGGAATATGCCTTGCATTGTAGCCAGTTGGCTTGCTCACAGCTGACTGTTGGCTTAGGAATTCTGTCAGTTCCAGCTGTAAATTTGATGGTGCCTTCCACATTTCATTGTGGCTATTGGTCTGCTGAGGTCAGCAAGTATTGCATGAGCAGGGTGGGTTAGATTTAATGTAAGATGGGCCTGGAATCTGCAGGGAGAGGAAAAGAGATCCTTGTGAAGACCGCACATGTGACTCTAGTGCGTGCGTGGGCTTGGATTGGGCTTGCCTTCTCAGCAAGCCCTGGCACAGAGGCCAGGACTTCTCTTCTTTCTTACAGCTCCCATGGCAGGTCTCTGTACCCTGGGCACCCTACACTCCCTTTGCGGACAGTGGAGGCCCTTTCAGGGCAAAACTCATCTCATCTCAAAGGAGTCGGGTGAAGCAGGTCAAATCTTGTAGGCTGTGCCCTCCTCCAAGGATAGTGAATTTTATTCTCTAGTTATGTGTGACACTCCTGGCCCTGAGTCAGGGGATGGAGGATGATGAGTTCTAGGAGAGGAGCGGGACTGCTCTGCTTGGCCTCAGCTGGGCCAGGTGCGAGGCATCAGGGAGCTGGAAGGTCACCATGACTCAGTGCTGCAAAGGAGTCATACGCAGGCCTCATCACAGGGTGGAACAGCATTCACTCTGAATGCTACACACAGTGTCATTTCCATCCCTTGTTCTGAAGCACCCCAAAACAGGAACTTTATGCTTTTGGGTATATTTCTGCAGTACTTAGCACAGTAGAGCCCTGAAGCACACGATCTGCATTGACATGATGTTAGATTCCCTGTTAGTGGCATCCCCTCTCCAGGTTTTGCCCTAAGTGATGGAAAAATCCCCGGCGTCCCAGGTGATTTCTTTCAGAGCTATAAGTGAAATTTATTGTTCCCTCTAATTTTAGCAGAGAGGTCACGGCAGAAGAAGGCGTCAGTGCAGCCCTTCTTTGCCCTTATGTCTATTACATCTGCAAGTGCTGCACTACTTGTAGTTGTCTCAATGTTTGGGTTTATTTTTTTTTTCATTCTTTCTTTCTTTTGGGTGGTAGAGGGGTGATAATGCCTTTTCTTCCATAACAGGCATATTCTGGCTAGGCTGCTCCTCTTTTTAGCTCCAAGTGCTGTAGGGGTGAAAGTAAACCATATTTTGGCCTTTCATTTCATGTGAATCATGTAGGTACAAAGCATGGAAAAAATGTGGGTCTGACATAGGTTGTCATAGCTAATGTACCCCAGGTATTGATCATTGTAGGAGAGTGGTGGCTTTTTAACATCTAGCTGCCCTCCTGGACTCCCTTTTACCACCTGTGGGCCAGGAAATCAATTCCAACCACTTCTGAGGGAACTTTGTAGTTCTGGGGACTTTCTGGAAGGTTTGTGGTACTAGTCAGACAGAGGACTAGTAGTAGGGGAGAAAGAAAGAGAGAGAGAAAGGAGACCTTATACTATGAGAGAAGCTACCCAGGGGTTCAGGCTTGAGTCTTGCACTAAGGGAAGACCAACTTACTTAGGATCACTGGTTGCCTCAGTCATGTGGATTCATAAGAAGCAAGAGGATTTTTTTTTACCTTCCCTTGGGTCTGCAGCACCATGTCAGGCTGGTTTGAACTGGGGATAAGGTCTGGAGAAGAGCCTCAATGCTCCCCATTGTGCAGCAAAGCTACGCTGCAATTCCTGGCGTGATCCTGCCCTTGTTCATGTCTTCACGCATCTCCCTGGGGGCTCTTGCTAGTTATCATGGAAGGCGCCCAGGAAGCCTGTTGTGATCCTCTTCCTTTCCTTGCCTGAAACCTGGCATTTGGCTATGTAATCAGCAAAAGGTAGGTCCCCCCCACGCCCATTTCCTGCACTTTGATGCCCACACTTCTGCTGCAGACAGGTCTGAGCATTGCTACAGCTCCACACTTCTTGCTCTAGCCAACAGCAGTTTGAGTACTGCAGGAGCTAAGCTTGCTCTTCAGCTGGTGACATTAACTCCTTGATCTGCCCCATGCCTGGCTCTTTTCTCTAGGATCTCTCTGGAGCTGCAGCTTCTTGCTGGAAGGGTGTTATCTACAATCACCTCAGTGGCACCACTGAGCACCACCATCAGTTGGTTTGATGGAGGAAGCTCAGTATTTACAAGTAAGACTGTCACTGAAAAATAGTTTGGTCTCCCCTGCGTGTCCAAACCTCATTTGCTCTCTCTTGCCAGCTCTGTATATTTCATGGAAAGGACCTGGTCTTTGCCTTCCCCAACTCAGAGGGTCCTGGTGGACCATGATAGTTTACAGGTGCTGATGAAACAGAAATGGAAATTAACAGTGCCAATTTGCCAACACTTGGGGTTGAACAGGGTCATGAGCAGCATCCCTGCAAGATAAATGTGAATAGCAGACATATCCTGCATGGACAAGACAACTGACAGATGAGGAGCCAAGGGCAGGAACCTGAAATCTGACGACTACAACTACTACAAAATGGGTTTGCACATGCATGTGTGTAGGTGTTGGTGGGCACACGAGCTGCTTCACAACCAAGCCCTGTCTACAACACAGTGAACATTATATTTTCTTTTAATGTAGACCTGTTAATCCATTCAGTCAAGATACAGAACTAGGCTGCAAGTGCTGAGGGGCACAGGAAGGAGCAGCCATGGGTAAACAGTAAGTGTTTAACTTAGATCATCTGCTGCTGCAGGATTAATTTCTAACTAGAGCTTTCAGCTGGCGAACAGGAACTTGCTGGGCTGAATTTATATATCCAGTTTCAGTTTACAGCCTGGCACTTTCAGACAAACCAACACTGACTTCCAGTTACCTTAAAATGCTGAAGATTAGAGACAGTGAAAAAGATAAATTTTCTCTGCTCATTAGTTAGAGTGCTGAGAAGGAGGCAGCCCTAAGCTATATCCAGCTAGAGTGCAGCAAGAGACCTCCTTGAGAGAAAAGGAAGGGATGGAGCGCCACAGGGCAAGAAACTAGCTGAAAGAGGCTTGGACCTGTGAGCATAGGAGCTTTCCTTCTGCTTGATCCTAATTCTGGACCAACCAACTCTTTTTTTTTTTTTTTTTCCCTCCTGTGAAGAAATAAGTTTGCATTGCCTTTCTCGTTTTCTCTTGCATACTGTCTTATAGCAATCTGAACATTTGGAAGTGTTGTGGAGGAAGCGGGGATTTTGAGAAATTTTTCAATCTGATTCTTCTGCAAAATGGGCTGGCAGTCTCAAAAAATTACTTCAGGTAACATCTGACCGAGACTCCAAATTCACCTGCATGTGTGGTTTGAGGGTATTTAAGCTAAGATAAACCTGCCACTTACTTCAATTTTGCTTGTGCACGCTCACACCAAAGAGAGCTCCTCTGCTTGGACAGAATATTACAAAACCTCTTTCTAGGAAAAAACACTTTGCGCAACAGAAGGGAAAATAGGTCATCGTCAAGGTTTAGGGCATCTGTAAAAGAAAGTAAACAAGTGGTGTGGTGCTGCTGGGTGGAATGGGAGGGCAGCTCGATGCAGGTCCCAGGCATGCTCTGCACTCAGCAGGATCTGCTCTGTGCTTGGTAGAGGGCCATACTTGCAAGGAGGCTCAGCTCTTCCAGGGAGGAAAGTCAGCCTCATGGTTAGGGCAGCAGGGTTCAGATTTTCACCCTGCCTGGATTATTAGTGTAATCTCAGGTAAACCATTTAATTCCAGTGCACTGTCCAGAAAATGGGAGAAATCGTGGCCCTTTAAGGTCCAAAACTTTGTAGATGCTCTTTAGGGCAGAGATTGCACTGAGACTGCCTCACAGCCTGCTGGCATTGCTGCAGAGCTGCTGAGAATAGTTGAGAAGAGCAGGAAAAGCAGACAGGGAATAGCTTACATTAGGAAGCAGGAGACAGCAAGACCCAGGTCCTGAAAGCCTGAGGTCAGTGGGTTTCATGGATGGGGAAGTATCACGCTGGGCCATTTCCCCCAGGGACTCCCAGAGCTGGTGAGTCACAGATTTGGCAATGACATTCACCACCAGCCTAAGGGTCTGCAGCAGTTCCTGGAGACCCTTTACAGACAGCAGAAACATGTAGATGAGGCACTTAGGGACATGGTTTAGCAGGCATGGTGGTGAGGGGTTTACAGTTGGACTTCATGATCGTGAAGGTCTTTTCCAACCATAACGATTCTATGATTTCCTGCCGCCTTCACCCTCGGGATGCATCATCCTCTCCGGGCTGCATCAGCCACTGCCAAGACTCGGGACCGAGCCTGTCCCAGAGAGCACAACATGCAAAACGAAACAAAACCAAAAAATAGCAAACACCAACCAACTGAAAAACTCATCAAAGACACCCTCCAGACATTTGCCTGCAAAACCCTGAGAGGAGCTGCGCTTTCCCTCCGCCGGATGATACTGAAACCCCAACACGTTACGGCCTTGCTGCCCACCGCTCTCCTCCATCCAGGGGGAGCCAGGAGGTGGTGGGAATGCCTGGAGGAGGGCGCTGGGAGGAGGGAGCTGGTGAGGGACATACTGTTCTGTCCACATCATGGCCGGGGGGGCCGCGCGCGGGCTCCGCTCGCTGCCGAGCACATCGCAGATGTGCTCGGCAGCGAGCGGAGCCCGCGCGCGGCCCCCCCGGCGGCCCGCGAGTACATCTTGTTTGTGTTTTTCCCCGCGAGCACACACACTCCCGGCGGGTTATGTCAGAGGTGAGGAATGCGGGCCACCCTCTGTCATGAGATCAGGCCGGCTCGTGGCTTTTTAGGCCTCGTTTTACCGTATTTGCTGGGAAGCCGCCGCGCGCAGCTCCCGCTCTTCCCGCCCCTCATGCCGGCGGAGATGCCGGAGGGAGACCTTGAGAGACGCTGCCTGCCTCCACAGGAAGGCCTCAGCACCCTGAGGTGGCCCATGGGGAAGCTTATTCAAGCTTTAGTGCCCACAAGACACCACCGTCACAGTGGTGGAAAATACCAGTGACCCATCAAGAACCAAGGGAGAAGTTGTGCTCAGAGCATTTTAGGTTAAATCTTGGTGTCCTACCAACTGCAGCACCGTACCAGCTCCATGATCTCCCACCAACCTCCCCAGTTTTACCGATGGGAACCCACTCTTATATCCAGCCTTTCTAAAATTTCACGGCACTGCTGCGTGGGAGTCCTTCTGCTCAAGGAAAACCAGGGCAATGTCACGCTGCTGATCTCCTACAGCCTTGTCGTGCTGCCGTTTTCCGGGCTTTTCTGCTCAACACTCTCAGCTCTGTTTTCCATGTAGGGCAGAAGTGGAGCGGAGGGGAAATCACCGAGGTGGGAGGACCTCAACAGCGCTCCAAAGCTCTCTGGTGTCTTTGGTGGAGTAGTCCGTTCTGATGTGGATTTTATTTCTTTTCTTTATTTTTTCTCAACTGCAATCGTAGCAGTTATACTGAGACTGAAAAGCCAAAAGCGAAGTGAAATGCTTCTAAAACAACCATGTCCAATTGAACACCACTCTTTTTTTTTTCTTTTTTTCTTTTTTTTTTTCCTGGTCTGTTTTGCCTTATGGTGGGGGTTGACATGGTTGTGTTTTGTTCTGTGTCAGAAGGAAAACAAACTCTGAAATACCAAATTCTTTCACACAATGGACTTTCCTTTCTCTAAACATCCCTGCGAGATGGGCCTCTTTCAGCTCTCTCCTTTTCCCAGAAAAAGAGAACAACTACTAGGAAATCAGGAGAGATGAACCGTGCTGAGCTTGGCTGCCGTCGGGAGCAGCCCCACGTTACTCACTGTCTCCTTTCTGGCTGATCCCCACCCAGAAGGGGGAAGGGAACCTTCAGCAAGTATTGATGGTCTCCATGGTAGTGGTTGCCTTCCACTGCGCACCTCGGACTCCTTTTTGGCTACTCGCAAGTCATGGTAGAGGATAATTTCAGACTGGCCTCTCTCTTGTCATCCCAGTATAATTCCCATGTCACATCCATGGGCTGGTGGTCTGCTCGGTTTGCTCCTGAGACACTACCTACCCTGAAGCTCTGCTGTCACAACAGTTTCTCAGGGAAATTACCCCTTTTCATGGCAAATCCTGCTTTTGGGTTCCCTCTATATTTGCTGTCCTATGGAGAAGTGGAAGGTCCTGGGGGTGTCCTGTGTGGGTGAGAGAGATGGCTAGCAGGGCCAAGAGGAGACTGAGCAGAGGGGTCAACCAGATCCTTAGAGAAGTGGAGACTGCAAGGCTCAATGAACAGCTAGCAAAGAGCATGCATGGCCTCTCTGGAGACCTTGGACTCAGAGGGTCCAGGAGAAGCCCATGTGAGGCAGATGGAGACTGAATTTTATTTTTCTTGGATCTGGAGAGGAGAGGAGGCTTGAGACAGCATTTAGCAACAGAGTTGGACATTGAACTGGGGCCTGACAAATTCCAGTCAATACCTGAAGAAGAGATGGATGGTCCATTTCTGCTGATCCAGAAGCCTTCCATTTTAAATGATATGAAGAAAAGATTTTGGCTTTCATTATACCTTTCAGGTGCCCAGCAAGCTTAGAGGAAGAGGAATTATCATTAGTAATGATTAAGTATATTTTTGCTTGATGTCAGCTCAGCTCAACTACTGTGAACTCATTCATTTTTGTTATCCTCTTTCAATTTGGGGGAAATACATTGACATTGCTTAGCAACCTTTAATCATTTTGGCAGAGAATTGTAATCCAGGAAGGCCGAACTTGATATCTATTACTCTGTCCAGATGGTTACTTGATCTCCCAAATAATAAGTATCTAGCCTTGGCCATTTGACTCTAATCAGCATTATTTTCTGAATTGCAAATGCATGTCTTGAAATGCATATTTCTTGTCTTTAATGTTACCATCCTGGCTTATTATTCATTCTGTAGAGTGACAGTGCAAACTCGCTCCATGATATCTCAGGCAGATCCAAGAACATAATGCACTAATATCTCTGTGGGTGACCCAGGCAGGCATTTTCTGGTTTCATTAGGCAGTGCTCAGCAGTAAGATGTACTGTATCTGTCAAAGCTGATACTGTAGGTTCTTTATTTCCTAATTGTCACTTTTTCTGTGACTGCTTCACACAGATAGAAGGAGCAAGGAAAGAACAGTGCTTCCCCTGTCAGAGACAGGACTGAGAAGACAGGAAAAGACTAAAAGAAGAATGCAGTGAAAAGCACCACCAAATCCAGGGAACGATTCTTACCTCTCTTAAAGCAGGCTACAAAAGCTATGAGACTTGATTTAGACCATGGAACACTAAAGCCAGTAGAGCCAAAAATACTTATTTTAGGCCAAATACACCATAGGATATATAGGAGACATTCAAAACCATTATCAGTAGGTGCGTTAATTCAAATGTTAGGATCAGATCTAGATATGAGGGTCACAGGAAGCTGATCTTTACCCTAGTATAAAGTAACTCTGATAGATCACTTCTGTTCAAGAGATTTTCCACCATAAATTCTCTGTGCTACTCTGCTACCCTGCCTGCTGGGATGTCCTTGCAGCCACCCTAGACACATTCCCACCAAGCTGTCTGGGTATCTTTCTGCTATCTGTATTCTTGAGTCTTCAGATATTTTCGCTATCGGCTGGCCTGTGTTTTACCAGTTATCACCTTCTGTCTTTTTTTTCCATGCTTTTCCAAAGTCACTATCCATGATTGGTTGTTCTTTCTTCTCAGATTCACAGTAGGGCTGCTCTTGCCCATACTCTTTCCTATGAAACTCACTAGATGACCATCCCACACATTTTGCCTCTTAATAAACTTCACTCATCTGCACAGGAAAACAGTGAGGTAAAGCTGGAGAGTCTAAGCAAGAGGCCTAGTCCATTCCCTGTGGAACAATAGCTCAAGACTTTGCAAGGATTTTGGTCCTGGATACAGCAAGTTTCCCATTAGGAATCAGGTAGAGAGAACGGGTTTGCTTGGATTGAACTAGCTGTCCCTCTTGGTCACTTCTCCACTTGGTCACTGGTCAACCCTGTGGACTAGAAACGAGTTTGTTGTTTCACTGTACCCATATCCTCTATGGCAGATCTAGAGACTTGGCAGAGCCTGTGGCCACAGTTACCCTGCCCAAAGGCCAAGGACGTTAGGGAATATTCTGGCACCACTGGCGTGTCTTGCCCCTACTACAGAGAGGAGTCTTCAGCAGTATTGAAGGACAGATGTATCACTGCAGAGTATAGACAGGGATTTCCTGAAACATCACTGTATTCAGGGGGACCAGGTATTCCACAGTTGTGTGAGAAAACAGTTCGTTGTGGCTCTAAGTAAATCCTTCCTGGTTCCCAGTAGGCAGTGAGAGAGCTACAGGAATCCTTGGTGGTTTTAGTTCTCCATTGTGATTCATTCCTCTGGTTCTTGCTTGTACAAATATTTTGCAGTGCAAAAGGGAAAAAAAATAAAAAAAAGATCCTGGTACAGAAGAGATGAGCATCATAATGCTTCATCTTTCTTTACACTAACCAAGTACACACACTATTGATGTCCTGTTTAGGAGGAATCAGAAGTCATCCGGGAGATGATGGTGCTGGTGATATTTTGCATAAGTCAATGTACAAAGCGGTATAGGAAGGGTTCTAGGCAGCAAGTGCTACATGGTGATCTAAACAACTTCAGTAGGCTCCTTGCCAGATACATCCTGTCCAGCTTGTGTTGGATTAACTGGCAATGAAGTGAGTCTGTGGCTGCCAACTTCAAGTGATCAAGACTAGCCTCGTTTCAGTGCTCAGTGGCTGATTCATGCTTTGGTCTTTTGCCTCACCCAGTCTAGGGTTAGCTCAGCACACATCTCCCTTACGATCATCCTCATGCCTAAAGTCTCTCCCTCCTCCAGTAATCATCCCACATTTGCAGCCCAAAGCTCTGCCACAAGTCCTGTCTGTTCTCCAGGACTGGACACCATGCAAGGCAGGAGCTAGCAGTTCAGCAGCTTGGATTCGTCATTATCTAGAAAAAGCTTTGGCCTGTTCTGCCAGTTGTACTTCCTCTTGTGCGGTCATTCACGATAGCCATTTCCGATCCAAAGAATTCGGGAATATTTTCATCATCCTGACTTGTGGGGAACAGCCATTTCTGGGTTACTGCTCAAGATGGCATCCATAATGTGAAGCTGTGGAAATGGTGCTATGCCTTGGAAATGCAATGGCTTCCCAGCAGCATCCTGCTGCATTTACTGAGACTTCTGCTAAGGCAATGGCTGACCTCAGAAACATCAGTCTAACCTCAAAGGAAAGGCACTCTACAGACTTCCCATCCATTCAGGAGCACTCATGACCTGGCACACCAGGGAATGCTCAGTGCCAGATGTGATGGCTTGTAGCATGACAAGACTGCTGGTCACTATGTGTGCGAGCACATAGAGCATGTGCTCTCGATTTGGTAGAAAAGCCTGAGATTATAGGAACACATCAGATCTCTGTCAACTTTGTACCACTGTGTAATGCTCAAGTTTGGTCTCAATGACTTTCCTGACTATGGTGTGAGTTGAAATCTTGTTTTCCTATGGGACTCCAACCACCAGAATATACAAGCATGTGTGGTCCCTTCCCTTAAAACAGTAAAGAGTGGAAACTAGTGGCTTTTGTCTCCAACATATGGGCTTTGGACTGGTGCTGTGAGATGCTGAGAAACATAAAATCAAAGAAAATGCCCTGATGTGGCCTGTTACAAGTTTGAAGAGAAAAAAGCAAATGAGAACTGGCTTCCTTATTCTACCTGACTATTCAGATGCATCAGGAGTGCTACAACACAAGTATTTATTAACTTGTCCTCTCTCTGTCTCTACTCTAGTAGGTCAGAAAAGCATTTTTACCTTGTCTTAAAAATGGAAGACTTGGCCTTCTTTGGGATAACAAGAATCTATTTACGTAGCATAGGTCCCAGAAGAAGCAGAGCTGCATTATAATGATGTTCTGTAAAATAACAGAAAACAAAAGCTTTTCTTTCTTCCTAAATAAATCCATTCTGTGTTTCTCTTGTGGTTCACTCTTACAGGCTTGCTCGATTTAAGGAGGATGTGGTCATACTCATTTGAAACTCCAGATGCTAAAACAGATAAACACAAATCTGCATTAAATTCACATTTTGGAAGAGTTATATCTCAATGTTCTCACTCCATATTTCTCGCAGTGTGAAGGCAGGCTGCTACAGTTATCATGTCCCTTGGAGAACACTTGCCCAATACTTTTGATATCTCCTCCTTGATTTCTTCCACAGGATCCAAAGTCTGTCTTTATTTATTGATGTTGCTGTAGCCTAGGAGAGAAATCAAAACAGTAAAGAATTATAGACTGTGCTGGTAGGACATTTCATTCTGATTGTTCGATTTTAGTGTGAACAAACTCCAGATCATTAAAGATGAGTTCAAGCTACAGTGCTGGCTTCTGACTTCCAAATTGCCCTACGTGTTGAGGAGTGCCTGGACTGAGGTGGAGTTTTTTTGTTTTGTTTTCCCCTCGGGTCATTAGGCTGGTGATATTCTTTAGCAAAATGTGATTCTGTGTGCAGGCTTGAGTTTTGAAGGAACCTAGTTTATAACAAATAGAACTCTGAAAAAAAAAAGAAACATTCAGCAATACTCAGAAAACTTTCACTAGGCATTTAAAAAAATCTTAAATCATTATGAGGAAAAGATCGTTTTTTGTTGTATGCTGTTCCTCAGCCATGGCGTGCTACCCACTCGTCTAATCTTTCACCTACAGGACATTTCCATCCTGGCTACCACCTCTCCTGCTGTGAACTGAAGGTGTTGAGGGATGCTCTTAAGACAGAAACTGAAGCCAGTAAATCACTCCTTGGACTGCCTGATCTGTGAGGGAGGCATCCTCACACTGCCATCAAGTCACCAGTGAAGAGAAGGCTGGAACATTCTGGTTCATATCATGACCTTTCTCTCAACATTTTCCTCCAACATTTCCATTAGTGGTAACAGCAAGGAGAAAGGACAGAAAGAATTACTCTGAGCAGAATTAAGGAACCTTATCTGTTTGCACCACTGCTGACCCCTGTGCTTCACCTAGGGCAGTGAGAATTAACCCACTTGCTTCCTTTGTGTGCTATCTTGAGATCTATAGGTGGAAAGAGCTCTATAAGGCCTAGATGCTTCAGCTGATTACACCATGACCTATGTTCTCTGTGACACAGAAGAGCTTGGGGAATTCCACTGGAAAAGTCTCATATCATCGGCAAGTGGACATACATCTCTACTATTGCTAGCATGGGGAGCTGCTAAAAAATGACATCTCCCAGACGTCAAGGAAGAACATCTTCTCTCTGTATAGCTTACTTGTCACACTCAGCCTGGATTCTCTGCTTCTCCAGAAACCCCCGATAAGCCGAAGAGGAACTAAGGTGCTGGTAAGAGCCCGGTTGTGCTCACCTCTGAGAAAATACTAAGACCTTTACCTCACATATTATCTGAATCCCTATATAGCAGGAGCTTCCCTCCTAAAACAGCTGTGGGAGACACGTGCTGTGAGACATCATCCACTTCTTCCTCGCTTGCTCTGAGTTGTGAATAACCCTCCACTACACCAGTTTTTCCTCTTATGCAAAGAAAGATGGGGCAGGATCCACCAAGCTGTTTGGACTCCTGGCCATTGCAGAAACATTCAAATGGTGGAAGAGAGTTTTGGTTTTGATGCTAGGTACCCTAAGATGAAGAGAACATGAAATGTGTGTGCAGTTGTGAAAGCGGAGATAAACAGAGCACTGACCACTGTTGCAGCTACCCTAAGAGTGGTGACTAGAGACAGCAGCTCTGGCAAAGCATCTCCTCCAGCCAAGCCAGGCTTAAAAGACAGGCAATACTAATGAGTTGAATATCATGTCCCTCACTCCCTAGGCATCCTTTTGAGCTGCAGAAGATCAAATGCATGGCGGGAACATAACACACACTGTCTCTAAACAGGTTAACGCTAGCATCTTCAATTCCTATGCAGAAAAGGAGCTCTGAATGTCACCTAAATAAAATAATAATAAAAAAGCCAGTCTTAATTTCCCCTTGAAGAGGACACTTTGATTCATTTGCAAAACCAAAGGAAACTGATGAACTTCAGTAGTGCTGTGAAGCTGATGTATAGTGCTGTGGTAAAGGAGTGAATAAGGAGTTCCCATTCACACAACCACCCTTGGACATGATATTAGAGTAGTAATTTAGACTTTTCCCTCTGAATGCTCCATTTATTATAAATAACCATAATCTTTAATCGTAAGTTATTGACAGCAGGAAGCCTTTCAGTAACGCTGTTGCTATCTGTAAGCACTAGAGCCTGGGAAATAGGGCAGGGTAGGATGTATTCGGTTTTTCGGTGGGCTCTTTCATGAGGGCAGTACCTGTGTGCATGAAACAAGGCTATCTGGAAAATCTGGGTAGTTTCCAGCAAGCTCCTCTTTGGATATATCGGAACTATAGTACAGTGCACACTCCTGAAGATATTCAAGGCACATGTGAATGCACTCTTGCCTAACCTTGGCATTTACACCTTGTACAGTTAAAAAGTCAGAATGAGGCATATATGTGCACATTGAGCCTGAAGATGCCTTGGATTGGACTTTTTTTTTTTTTTTTTTTTTAATTTTCAACTTCCATGGGCAAATGTTTCCTTTGTTGTCTAAGGTAAGCCATATGTTTAAGGCAGGCATTTGACCTGAAGAGTGAAACTAATTATTTTGTGACTCACAAGATAAAATAGATGAAGAAAAGTCATGGGGACACAGCCTGATTCAATTGCTTATAAAATGCCACTATGGAACAAGCAGCTATGGAACAGTATTTTTACCATCTGGGAGGAAAAGAGGCCTGAACCTTCTTGGAAAGTGACATGAAACCAATCCTTAGGTATATATGGTTTAGATATGGTTTCTGAAGACAAAATCGCTATATATTTTCTCTTATAAATCCTTCTGTGGAGATAACGGTTGTTCACTTTTTATGTGGTTCCTCTAATGTACTAAGCACTGCTGTATTGCACGCACAACGGCCTGGACTTGTCCACACAAGGAAATGAAGGGTGACTGGTGGCAGCTTCAACAAAACCTGTAGGAAAGCTACCTGGGATGGAGAGGAAAGCTTTAGATCCCAACTGGTTTAAGTGGAGTTGTAAAAAAATCAAATGATTGCCTAACATGAAATCAATGGATTTAGAAAAGCTTTTTTCTTTCTTTTTCGACCAACTGTGGGCTTCTTCTTTAGCAGTCAGAGATGTCCCCTTCAATGCATGTAGTAGCTCTTTTCTATTCTGCTATAGTCACTGTAGTCCTTTGGGGTGGCTTGGAGGGAAAATTCGTTCTATGTCGACTCATTACAGGGCGTCACCCAAGAGCCTGGAAATTCCCATGGTCTTGAAATCCCTCTTGCCTGACTCTGCGCCCACTTGCAGTGGTGAAGGCAATGACTGATATACAATAGCCTGCACTACCCTGGATGGAAAATATTGTTTTGCTTTAAATGCTCCGGAAAGGTGCCAGATTATCAGATGCTATTGTCTCTTTGTTTGCAAAACAATGAGAGTGAAGACTGCCACACTAAGAGCCTTCCATGTATATATTGGCCCTAGTGCTGAGTGCTGGTTCTGACATTGTACAACCCCCCTGGACCTGACTCTTCCATGGAGAGAAAGAGGCTGCAAAGCCAACCTTTTCATGACATGTTGGAGGCTACATCCTACAACAGTAGGCTATCAGTTAAACAAGTCTCCATAGCCCTCAAGATCTTGTGCTCTTCCACCAAACTGCACTGTGCTGCTCAGTATATGCTGCAAGGGCATAGCCATAAAAATATTAAACAAGCCCCAAGGTGTCATCCTGCTGCTAGCTCTCTAAAATGCTTTGTCCTCTCTGTTTTCAAGCAGAGCTGCCCTTTCTGACCAGACCTTCAAGGCTGGGAACAAACCAGCTGGGATCAGCTGTTAAGGAAGAAGAAAACATGGGAGGGAGGCACAAGGTGTACAACCTGCAGACAAGAGTAATTGGCTCATACTGCTCAGGTCATATATATGTATAGAAGCTGTCAGGTGTAGAAATGGAGTGTAAGAGCATCACAGATATGGAGATGTCACCATTTTCTGAGTGCTGTGTGAGGGGCAGAGCTACTGCCCTGCTGAGGGAGTCTATTAAACTTTTCCATGTGGTTGCCTTGAATTGTGCTACGCTGGAGCAGCAAAACTTCCATTACACAGCCTCTTGCCCTCTAATCAGTGATACCTGGAGGGCAAGTCAAGAGAAATGGCTTCTCAGAGCAAAATATATGAGCACCCACTTGAAGGACAGTGGCTCCTTTCCAGGCTCCAGCTCCACAGCCACCTTGCCAATTTGTGAAGCTGAAACCTCTTTTTCTAGGTAAGGATACGTCCTGTTGGATAGCCAGGTGCTATTGGCTTGGTCATTTATCCCCGTGCTTCATACCTAAAGCAGCAACCAGATAGGCCCCTTGCAATTACCCCTGGGCACCATTCCTACATGGTGCACACTTGAAGGGGCACTTCATCTTTTCTGGCTGAAGGAATTTGCCTTAACTAAAGTGCTTCAATTAAAAGTCAAACCTGAATCGCTGGAGAGTGCCGGAGACAAGAGTCATTAATACCGGAATGCAAGTTTTAAATTATTTTTAATATGCTCCGCAAGGCATATAAAAGGTCCTTAATCAATATGTATTTGAATTCCCTGCATTACGGTTTGCAGAATTTAAATTCATGACACAGGGGCTCCGGAAACCAGCATTTCTATCAGAAATTTCCATCTCGCACAATCAAACCTGGGAGACTGCCTCGATCCAAGCTATAGACCCTACTGAGTGTAGGTCATGTGGTGGAAGTAATCAGACTTCTTTCATATCAAAAATAACAATTTTTTTTCTGTCCAATTCCCAGAAAATGAGTACTGGGGGATAAATTGACACCAGGGCAAGACTTTGAGTGCCTGATGGAAACCAGCATTCTTCTTAGTCATTCAGAGACACCATCTCGGTCAGATGGTGTTAAATACTCATTGGCACCCTCGGCAGTTTAAGCATTGCCTGACCATCCTACGGCACGGAGGGCAGAGAGGGATTTGAAGTTAGGGGTTATGTGACTTCAGAAGGACATACGACTTGAAGTTAAGCCTGTGCTTAAGTATGTGGCTGGATCAGGGCCAGGGGCGCAGAAAAGAAATTTCCGTCCAGGAAAAAGAGAAACCTCTAGGAAGAACCAAACCCTACAGGAAGCTCGGGGTGAGGTTTTTGCTTCCTATTGAACTCTAAAAAAAGCCCTGTCCCAGGAGGGGGCGAGTTTCCATAACATCCAGTGTGTCCTGTGCTATCATCAGGGTGGGAAGCCTGGCTGTTGGGCAGCGTGATGAGCTGTGTCATCCAAAACAGACCCACACCAGAGACACACGGGCCTCTTGATGCAGTGAACAGCACCAGTGTATGCAGCCTGACAGGAGATGACACCTTATGGGGCCACAAAGACCCCTGAGGACAAAGCCCCGTGCAGGAGCATCCTTCCCTCCTTGTCACCCCAACACCTGGCTCTCACACTTCCAAAAGGTCCCAGGATGAGGAAAGGACCAAAAGGAGCAGAGATGGAAGCTGCAGCCAACTTTAAGAAACCAAAGGAGGAGCATGGCATGGATTTGAGCAGTGTCCCATGGCCATTTGTGGTCCTTTGCCAGGGGCACGGGTTTGGAAAGGGCCAAATTTCTCTCTGGGTAAAAGGCTAGGCATGGCTGGAGGGGCTGTTCCTAGCAGCAAGGATCTGCCTGACTTTGCTACCTCCGAGGCTGGAAACGAGAAGCTAAAGAGGAAAAAAAAAAAAAAAAAAAAAAAAAAAAGCAGGCAACACTAAAAGAACAGAGGAAAACACTAGTCAATAAACTATGAAGATGGAAGTTAAAAAAAAAAAAAAAAAAAAAACAGCCAAAAACGGAGGCGGGAGGGAAGGAAAAGGGAGGATTTTGTCTCGGGAGCGGGAGCACAGGGGCGGCAGGGCCTGGGAGGCGCGCTGTTGCCGCCGGAGTTGCGAAAGGCCCTCCTTGCTTGGGTTTCGGTGCCCCTCGCTTTCGTGAGGCATCCCGGCACGGAAACGCTGGCCCACGCTGCGCCTTCCAAAAAAACCAGCAGGAATGCTGGAAAACGAAGGGGCCCCGTTGTGGGGAAGGGCTGGAGGGAAGGCGAGAGCCAAGCGCCGCGCGGCCGAGCAGGAACAACAGGCGGCAGCGAAGGAGGCCGCCTGCCATCTAGCGGCTTCCGAGCCGGGCCTGCCGCGGTCCGCCTTACATAACCCAGGCCCATAAAATAAAAAATGAAATCCTCCCGAACCCAGCCAGGCTCAGAAACAACACCCAAGACCCCACCATTTCTTGGTGTCGATGCCACCCGTCCACGGGATCCGTTCCCGCACCTGGGGGGATCCGTTCCTAGTTGAGGCTTTTCGGAGGATTTTTCCCGGTCCCGCCTCCCTCCATGCGGAGCACCGGGGCCCTCTCCCTTGGCTCCGCTCCCACCATGAGGAGCACGTACGGAGCGGCCGCCAGGAAAACACACGGAGCTGCAAGCGGGGCAGCCATGGCTTGGCAACGTTTGCCAACCTTCAGTTCGGGCTGCACGGAGCGGCTGTGTATTCCTGAGCCCTTCTCCTATTTTCCCTTTTTTTCTCCCCCCCTCCTCCCACACTGACTGCTCTCCTCCCCCAACCCTTCCAGCTCTGTTTCTTTCCAGCTCGCTTGGCCGCTAGAGGATTTTTCCTCCCTTTTCCCTCCTTTAAAAGCAATCCCCTCCCCTGCCAGCGCCTGTTTCCCCTCCTCTCCATTCCTTCCCAGCGCCTGCAGCCCTGCTCAGGGATGCCTCTTTCCTGCCTCTCCTGCTTTCCAGCTCCCATCCTGCTCTTTGCCTTTCTTTTGCACCCATGGATGCCACCAAACTGGGGATCAAGAAGAGCGGATCAGGGACCCTCTATCTCCTCACACCTCCCTTCCTTTCCTCTATGGAAAATCCTGCCCTTATCCCAGCCAAAACGTTCTCCCTCGTCACCCTCCCTGCCTCCTGGCGCACGCATTGCTTCTTTGCTTCCCTTTGTGGATGTCTCCCATCTCCGTGGCCTCCTGGCCACGCTTGTCTTTCAATGGAGGGATGCGGATAGAGGGGTTAAGGAGCCGCACCTTGTCCCTTTGTTATTATTCTTATTAGCCAATATCCATGCTAAAATTGCTGCTGTTTGGGGGAGGCAGCCTGGGTATGGCATTTCTGCCCCTAATCCCAACAGCAGCACTTTGGAGGACCTGGATCAGCATCCCTGGCAGACCTGTATCCTGTAAGGACCGGGACAATAAGTGCATGGAGGATGGCAGTGGCATGGAGGAAATGTGGACGGAGGTATCAACCTCTGCTGTGTCAGGGAGCACTGAGCGCCTGCAAGGTCCCACTGGCCTGCAGGGTCCCTTTGCAGAGGGCTTCAGAGCGGAGACCCAGCCAGATGTCCTCAGTCCTCCTCCTTGAAGACGTCCGTCAAATGCAAAGAGTAACCCCAATTCCTTAGGGACATGTAGGGAAGTAAAGCTGGATCTTGGAGGGAGTGAAGGCAAATGTACAGGTGTGAGCTATGTGAGCTATCCAGACATCAGGATAGATGTTGTGCCTGGGAATGCTGCCACTGGATGCACGGCCTACGGCCACACTGTCACCCTGTGGAGAGGCCAGTCCTGCTGCTGGCAGCCAGATCCAGGTATTATTCTTAATGTGACTGGCCTAGACTCTTAGAAATATTTATCGTTTCCTACTGAAACCAGCTGGGAGCTGGGATCAAACTGACCCAGGTAATGCCCATTCTGACACCATCTAACGTCAGTCCAGCAATTTGACAGGACAAATATCCCTTCTTCTACTGTCCTGTCTTAGGCAAGTCCATAGAAAAGTACAGCATCTTCTAACCTTGCACGGGAACTGTGTCCAGACCGTTTCCCCCACTTTTTCTTTTGCCTTTCCTTTCTTTCCTTATGACTATAAATGTTCAAGTTGACTCTACAGTTAAATCGTGATGAAAACCTGGAGCAGAGGTAGTTAAACCTGTCACTAAGGATTCGTTTACAAGGTCAGCCCTGTATCTGCCCGCTCTTGCCATGAAGGTGCTTTCTGCGAGCCGCTGGACTTGCAGACGCTGTTTCAGGTCCTTTGAGGGCCACTTTGGCCAGGCTGTCTTGCAAAAAGCCCAGAGGAGCAGGAAGCTGAATCCTCTGCGTCATGTTCTCCTTCCCTCAACCTTGGGTCGCACAGTCCCAATCTGGAGGCAAAAAACACTTGGCTTTTTGGAGCATGATCACTAGGGAAGGAGAAGGGAGGCAGGTAGGAGCTCCAGAGGCAGCCGGGACCTCCACAAACCTGCCCAGCTCCCTCCTGGCTCCCCTGGCCGTGCGCCAGCGCTGCAGGAGTCCTGAAGCTCTTATCAGCGCTCTATTAATTAAAATATATACATATATATAAAAAGAGGAAATGAACAGCATTAACCTCACGCTACTGCAGTTTCTGACTAGGTATGTCGGGGAAATAAAAACAGCAATTTGCAGCTAAATAAAAGTAACAATTAAGCATTTGAAACACAAATGCGCCATTCAGGAGGAGCAGATAAATATGCAGATACTGTCATCGTGAGGCTGAGGCCGCCTCTCAAACATGCAGGTGGGTGCGAAGCGCAAGGCTGGATAATCCCAGTAACACAGAACTGCATCCTGCCTCCACCGGCCAGGATGGAGGGCTGGCAAAGCGCGGATGAGGATGGAATGCGAAACTGTGAGTGTGAAGGGTGCTTTTTTTTTTTTTTCTTTTTTAATTGGTATTTAGTGCGTAAGTCAGAACATGAGCACTCCAGTGGGAATCACTCTGTGGGGAGAAGGCATCAATCCAGGGGCAGGTCACACAGCACACGGCAAATGCACCTGGGCACAGTGGGCACTGTGCACCCGGGGGAGCGGGAGCCACCGCAGGGGCAGCGGACACGGCGCAGGGGCCGTGGACACGGCGCTGGGGCCGTGCCCGGTGCAGGGGTCCCAGTCCCTGTCCCGGCCCGCACGCGCCGCCCTCGCGGCCTCAGCGGCCATGGCGCCGGGCGCGGCGCGCGCTCCCGCTGGGGGGGGGTGCTGCGCACGCGTAGCAGGGACACGGCGGCGGGCGGCGCTGCCGCTGAAGCCGCGCCGCGCTGCCCTGAAGCGGCGGCGGGCGCGCGCGGGCGCGCGCGCGCGCGGGGAAAGTGCGGCGGCGG
>NW_020456088.1:2862627-3062541 GCF_003342845.1 Nothoprocta perdicaria
CATCGCCACCAGCGCCGCCGCCGCCATGGACGGCCCGCAAGCCGAGGCGCTGCTCGCGCCGCTGCGGCAGGCGGTGCGGCTGCAGGTATGGAGCGGGGTGCTGGCTGAGGGGGGAGGCCTCCTCTTTAGGTGGGGGTCCTGGCCGTAGGGGGAGACCCGCTGAGGCGGGACCCATCGCGGGATCGACCCGGTTGGAAGTGAGTGTGTGTGTGAGGGGGGATCGACCCGGTTTGAAGCGAGGGGAGACCTTTTTTAGGGGGTGGGGGGTATCCCGGCTTGTGGTGGGTCAGGGCTATAGGGGGAGACCTGCTGAGGTGGGACCCGGTCGAGCAGGGAGGAGAAAAACACCCTGTTTGGGGGGGGGGGGTCCTGATTGAGGGGGGTAGTGTGGTTGGGGGGGGGCTCAGTATGAGGGAGACCTGCTGAGGTGGAGACCAGGCTGGGGGAGCGGGGCTTGACCTGGTTTGAGGGGCGTGGGGGGACCCTGTTTGAGAAGGTTCCTGGTTCAGGGGAGGGATCCTGGCTGGGATCCCTCCGGGAGGGAAGGAGGGATCTGACCCGGGGGGGACAGCTCGGTGAGGAGGCAGTTTTGGGCTGGGAAGGGACCTGCCCGGGGGATGTCCCCGGGACAGGGGCACATGCTGGGGGAGGCAGCTGGGGGCTGTCTCATGATGGGGACACAGCTGGGGTGACCCCAGCCCTGATGAGGTGAGATAGGGGCTCCTGGCTGAGGAGAACCTGGTGGGGGGGTCTCCAGAAGGGAGGGTGACCAGCTGGAGGGAGCCCCATCCCTCCAGGATACCTGTCCTGGGGACGTGTCCCCAAACGCAGGCTGCGGTGTGTCCCCGGTGCCCCCGGCCATCTCTCTGTGTCTGTCCCCCCGTAGGGCCCTGCTGGTGGCCTGTGGCTCCGTGCGTGGGGCCCTGCTGTGCCCCCGGCCTGGCGTGTCCTGCTGTCCCACAGTAAAGGCGGGTGGGTTCTCCCTGCGTTTCCCTGCGGGCTCCCTGGGGTGGTGGCTCCGCGCGCCTCTCCTCTCTGGGCTGGTGCGGAGAACGTGGGTGGCTCCACGTGCAGGATCGTCCCTTCCCCTCCTCACGCTGGTGGTGCCAAGTGGTATCCTGCAAAACTGGATCTATGTGTCACTGTGTCCTCTCTGCCTCTCACCTGGTTTGACGCATCCTTCTCTCCTGCCTGAAGATGACTTTGCCAGGCCCCAGAGCTGCTGCTTCATGTTGTCCTTATAAAACACTGCATAGGTTTCCTCATCCACTAGAGATGCTTTTTGACTTCCCTTTCGAGCTGTATTTGCATCAGATTTTGGAGATAAGGGATAGCCTTTCATAATGGCATATTTGCCTAGTGCAGTAAAGGAGATTCATTGCCCTGTGCATTTTCTATTTCATCATTCTTATATATCAAAAATACAGATGCCTTCTATTAGCTGAGGCTATATAACATTTTCTTTCTGTTTTATGTACAGGTGATGCTGTTATCTTTGGTTTCCTTCTTACCCAAGAAGGATTTGATTCTTTTTCATGAGTGAATCTAGATCTTGGTACCTTTCTTGTGTAATGTGTGAGTCTGATGCCTGACTGCAGCACTTGGTATTTCCCCTTCCTCGCTTTAACAGCAAGATCTATGTGTGTGTGTTCCCCACATGCCTCCTTTACGTAGCTGAATGCGTAGTGTTATGCCTAGCTGCACATCCAGCTACGTGTGTGTCCCATGTATTGGTAGGTTTGCGCTTATGCTTCCCCATTAAATGAGTGGATTTATGGCCCTCTAATTATACTGGCACTTCAATGAGTTTTTATTATGAATCACTGTACAGCATAGTGTCTTGGCAGGAGAGTTCCTTGTAAATAAAATGATGATGTGTAAAACTAGCCAGTTTATTTATTTTGAAATTCCTTAGCATGAATCTTGTGATCTGCCTTTAATATATAAATGCCCCTCTTCTCTCAAGCTGGATAGAAGTGCAGGATGCCAAGGAAAGCTTTGTGGGTGAATATGGAGAGCTGGAACCCTGAGTGTTGCAGTGTGCAATAGTAATTTAGTGAGCTCTCCATGCAGGAGGACAAGGAGGATATAGAATAGGACAAGGAAGAATGGGGTAACTGGTATCTTTTAATGCAGCAGACCCTGTCTGTCAGCTCTTGGAGAAGTGCGGGAGCAGTTTAATTAAACCTGAGGGACCCTGAATCTTTGGGGAGGGAAGGGAGCTGCGTATCTTCCTGCAGCAGTGCCTGATGCAATAGGCTGCCGCGATCCAGGGGTGGATCCCTCTGCTTTACTGCTCTGTGGGACAAAGCTGCAGCAAAATTTGCCACATCGAGTGCCGGCGTGTGCTCCTCCTCTGGGCTGGGCTCGAGCTTGTAGCTTTAATTAGATAGAGTCCTGTCAGCAAGAATAATTGCTTGCCTCAGTTGTGTTTTTTGTTGTTTTTCTTTTGTATGGCAAACTACTGTTTTACTTATAGGTCAGGACAAAGAGTTGCCGTGTGCTGCTTTTAGATGCTCAGCAAAGAGCAGGGTGATGCATTCGAGTCAGCAGTGGCTGCCTTGCAGTCGCCCTGATGTTCTTTTTCCACTGCCGACCCCCTAGCTCAACAAAGGCAATTTGGACTTACTACTTTAAAAGAAAAAAAAAATCAACCCTCAGATCCCTCCCTCTGCCACGTTTCTCAGGAATGGCAGTTCGGGACCTCAGCTCTAGAGTGAAACTTCAGTGTTTGATAGAACTAGTTAACAGGAAGAAAGCAAGAGATTTGTTCCTGTCTTGTAGCCGACAGGATTAGGTCATCTGACAGTATTCTTATTTTTTGTTGTTGTTTTGTTTTGTTTTAAAGTGTGTGTTTTAATAAGTCACTTCCTCTCTTCTTCCTTGTATTAGTAAAATTAGCCTTTTTATCACTGATACAAGGAGCATCTCCTTAAAACATCCCATTTGGGAACACATTACCATCTCTCTGCTTTTTCCTTCTGTAGCTACTCCTTTGTCCTCAGTAATTCAAGGTGATTCTTGGTTTTGGCTGAAAAAAAAAAAAGAGTGAATTTTCATTAATTAATTTATCCGCAATGATGAGGAAGTCTTACTGGCTGAGAAATGGGGTCTGAAAACCATGCTGGGTACTTAAGTGTTTATCAAGGGCCAACCTGTCCCACTTCATGGGACAAAAGTCCTAACAGAACAAAGAGACCTTTGTGGTGCCTTAGCCAGGTGAGGATAGATTATTTGGAGTCAAGACCTCCTTGAAAGTTTCCTACAGAGTTTTGTTGCATTGAAATAGCTGGGCATTTTTTTTCTTTTTTTTTTTCTTTTTTCTTTTTCAAAATATTATGGACACGTTTTAATAGCAGTATCTGGACACATCTTAATAACAGTAAGAGTACTTACATATCATGCTGTGTCATCTTTAGCATCTTAGCTTAGACATTAGGCTAAAAATAAGAACTTTTATGAGAGCTTCTTCTAAAAGGTTGTGTCCTTGTTGATCAATTTTGACCAAATTTGACAGGTGAATTGAGATCTGAAATGGTCGTGAATTGTGAGGAAAAGGGGTAGATGAAAGAAGTCTTATTAAAATGTCTGCTGACAACGAGAGCCCAAGGCTCTTATTAACCATCTAAGAATCCACTTAAGAGTCCGTCCTCAAAGAAAAGTAGGATTTGTGGTAATCTGGTGTCATTGATGCCACTGATAGTTAGGCATACAAGGGTATATTTGCATCCTGAGATTAAATAGCAGAGCAAGGATTTAACAACTGGTTTTATGAGGGGATTGCTGCTTAATTTCTCTAAGGATGTCCAGTTCTGCTAACTTCCAATAGCAAAAGTGTATCTTCTTCCAACTGAAACAACCTATTTAGAGCTGGTTTGGGTAGGGAGGACAGAGGGGATATGCAGATGCAGGTCAAAACACTCCTTTAAAATTGCCAGGGGAGCTGAAAGGAGGATAATTTTCCTTTTTTGTGATATTCAAAGTCTATAACGTTTTGTCTCTTTCTTCCAGGGAGAACTTGTAAGGAAACTGAAGGAAGAGAAGGCCCCCCAGGTGGATATAGACAAAGCTGTAGCAGAGCTCAAAGCTCGGAAGAGGGTCCTAGAAGCCAAGGTGAGTCTTGAAACTGCGTTTGAATTGAACAATTCTGTCCAAAAAGCCTTGTAATCTCTAATGGCACTTTATTCTACAGTATAGATTCAGGCTAAACAGTTGTAACCAGTGTTCAAATTCATTTTTGAAATAATTTACAAGGTTGGTCTTTCCAACAAGCCATTAGACAGCGTTGTCAGCAATAAATAAAGCAATAACCAGGAATTAAGTTGAAATTCAGTATTTGTCAGCCCTCTCCATTTAACACACAGATCTTTTCTGTGTGTGAGAAAAACACACAATGCTGTTTACTCTAGTGAGTTTCATCTTCCAGTTCTTGGTGCAGCATTTGAATCCCCCAAACTCACAGATAGCCTGTTTAGAAACTGATTCCAATGCTAGTGTTTAAGTAATGTTTTGTAAACATTTTAAAGGCTCATAGTTTGTTTCAAAGCCATGTATTTTGTTTCAGTCTTTTGCAGGAGGATATTTTTAAATTCTTCTTTTATTTATTTATTTATTTTTTAAAGGCAGCTGTGCCTGAAATACCATTCCACAAGCAAAAATGTGGAATTTGGAGTTTATTTTGTCTCTAGATCAATAAACACATAAAAATATGCTTCCTTACCATGTAGGCTTCTATTATCTTCTCTTCATCTCCCAGACTGAAGCTACCACAAAATCCAGAAGCATAAAAATTTACCAGGTCTGCAGATTCACCTAGGAAAGTGCTAGATCCTTTCTAGTTTATAATTCATAAGGAAATTACTATAATTGTGGTACACTTCAGGGAATAAAAAAATAAAGCACTTTTTACACCAGTGCTTGAAACTTCCTTAACACTATGGAGTACCTGAGCTTAAACAGTTCATCCCATTTGACCTATAAAATCATCTGAAGTGAACACTCCTTATTCTCTTTCAGGACTAGCATTATGATAAGCTACTTGCATACATCTAGCCCAGGATGTCCTTTTTACTTTCCTGCTATCCAGCAAAAGATTTTGAAACCTATGGCTTGTTCACGACAAAGTCCTTCTGCAGTAAATGGTGTCTAAATTCTTCCCCAATTCTGCTTCCCATCCATCAGAAACATGACGTAGAGAGCTGCAGTGAGGCAGGTTAGGAGTCTTGGTGTTCCTTTCTGCTGGAAGAGTGCCTGAAGGATGCAGCACAGAGACACTGCTTGCCAGTTATGCAATTTGTGCGGGCTGTGATGCTGCTGGGGAAAGAATGACCTTGCAGAAGCAGCATCTGTGCTTGTGAGCCCAGCCTCCTGTACGGTCCTTCTTCCTGACGGTGGCTGCAGCAGTGCTCCTTGCAACTTCTGCAGCAAAACAAATATTCCTTAGCTTTAGCAGCTGCAGATGCACTTTTCCTACTTTAACAGAGCAGAGTGGCTCTGATCTTGGAAGTGCTGAACAGAACGTCACGATATCGTGTTTAAGATTCCTTGTCCTGATATCATCAAACCATATTTGATTTAAGTCAGTAGATAGATCCACTGCTGTACTGAGCCCTTCTCTGCTTGAAAGCTTCTGTGGGCTTTCTTGCCTTTTATTTATGAAAATATTTATGAAAATAGGTAGAAGAGGCTGTCCCTTTGTCTTCTGCAACAGTCAGTTTATTAGCAGTTTTCTGTAGGTGGAGAAGTTGAGTTCTATGAGTTCCCTTGCCCTTTACAGTCCTCCTCCCCTACTGACCATTTCTTCTTTCCAGTTCAAAATCAGGCAATGTCACTGTCACTGTCACTCTTGGCAAAAAATATCCTTTCACGATCATCAGGGTTTCTTAACAGAAGTGTGATCTGGCAGCTCTGAGCAGTGGGTTAAATGGATTTCCTTTCTGTGTTTTAAAGGGGCTGTTTTGGTTCTTGCTCTCATGTGTGCCTGTTCTCTCTCATTTGTTGTCTCTCCTGCAGACTTGCTTGTTGGGCTATCCTAGTGGAAGCGTGAAGAGATTTAGTGCTTCTAAAAAGCCAGCCATGTTTATTTGCATGCTGCTCTAGATGCTTAAAAATAAATAAGTATTGCCCATACAATATTTTTAGTTACAAAAGGCTGTTCAAAATTATGGTATGAGCATTTCTGAGTTCACTTGTTGAACTGAATTGGGTTAACCTTGTTTTGATTGTTAAAACAATTATTAAAATCTGTGTTAAAGAAAGACTTCCTTCAAATCTGCTGGCTTTGCTAACGTTTTATTTTGCAGAAGTCCAAATCGAATAAATAGCCCCTTAGGAACCAAATGTGGAGTCAGAATCGGTCACTCTCTTGGCATTGCTTTTGTCAAATATGTACTAACAATTAGCTGAAAAGTAATAAAAAAATAATGTTTTTGTTTAAAACCATTATTGTCTGTTCCCTCCTGTGGTAAACCAATAGATATGTATCTGTAATTGCTCTGCCTAACAGGATTTTGGATAAAATCACAATGAGCCTGGTGTAAAACACTTTCTTAGAATTTAATCAGTGCACTTAGGCATTTTGTAACTGTAACTTTTTTTTAAGGGGAGCTGAGGATGACTAGCTCAGGGTTAGGTGTCTGAAAGTTAGGGTAGATGAGATCACCTCCAGTGTCTAAAGTGCTGCATTGAGATGATCGTGTTCGTAATTGAGGACTTGAATCTCAGAGTGATCATCCCTCTTTCAAAAATGAACGTGTTGGCAGGATAATTTTGCTTCAGAATGGTCTTTACAGACTTTTAACTCATAATGGTGAATGGGGAGGATTTGTCCTACTGCCAGAAACTGAAGCTCTTGATTGTTTTTGATTTGCTTGACTTAACAGGAGCTAGCCTTACAGCCCAAAGATGACATTGTGGACAGAATTAAAATGGAAGACACTCTCAAAAGGAGATTTTTCTATGATCAAGCCTTTTCAATTTATGGAGGTAAAGATTTAAAGAAATCCAAATTTAAATCTGTTTAAGGTGGTGTTCTGTTTTTTCTAGCTGTTTGAAATGTTATATTCGCTGGATATTACGTTATTGCAGTGTGGAAAGACTTCTTAAAACTTGGCTTTAGAATTCAAGTTTCCTCCTCCTTTAAGGAGAAGGTTTGTTGGGGGTTGGTTCTCAGATTTTGCCGTTTGGTTTCTGAATCTAAAATGAATGGTGTTAAATTCTGAGCATTGCATTGTAGAAAATAGCTTCTTTGCAGGGGGAGGTGAGTATTTTTTCATTAAGGTGATGATCAGCTTAGAATTAACTATTCACAATAGATATGGGAGCTTTATTTAACATGATAACATTGCTCAAAAGTACTGCAAACTTCAGAGCCTGTTTTATTAATGAGCTTTGTCAGCGAACTTTACTGAGCAGGTAAGCAAATGCAGCTGGTAAACCTCTTCAGACAGCTGCTTTGAGCCTCCTCAGGGTGTAGCACAATGCTTGGATGGTTGCTGCTTTTTTGCCTGTGATCCTAAAATAAATATCTTGGATTGTTCTTTCATTTTTGTCCCTAAGCTGGTGATTAGCAGATAAATTTTATTGATGACAGTAAAGTATCCTGCTGGTGTATGCATTATAACCTCCTCTTTATTCAGATTCCTCATTCAAACAGGATTCTGTAAAGAAACGAGTCAGAAAATATAATACATTTGAGAAGGGAGTGCAGTTTGTGCAGTTGTAGAATGCACGGAGCTTTAAGCTTTTACCACTACTTGACATGCCAGTGTAGTCTGCAGCAGAGGATAATATAGGATAATATAGGAAGTATCTATTTAGATGCTTCACAGTGTTCAGCCTTTATGGTATGGGTCTTTATATAAAAGAAACACTATAGTGAGCCATGCTCCTTATTCTGCTTAGCACAAAGCAGTTCCTACTGCTACTCAGACTTAAAGCAAATGATGGGAACACTCAGCTGGGATGTTATTTCTTCCAAGCGGTGCGTGTTCATATGATCTCTTGCCTCCCATATTTATATATATATTTTCCTACAGGTGTCAGTGGTCTGTATGACTTTGGACCTGTTGGATGTGCTTTGAAGAACAACATCATCCAGGCCTGGAGACAGCACTTTATACAAGAGGAGCAAATCCTAGAGATTGACTGTACCATGCTCACGCCAGAGCCAGTTCTGAAGTAAATATGGGTCTTTCTGCGAGATGTCATTTCTGGTCATAGTTGTGTTTTTTGTTTTGTTTTAGTCTGCTGTAAAATTACCCGCTTGAGAGTAGGTTACCTAATTTCATACTCTGTTGTAGTGCAAAATAATTAGATGTTAGTACACAGGGCAGTGTGTGAAGCTGTTGTTCCCATAAGTCAGTGAGAGCAGTGAGACTGATGTGTCCGAGAATCTCAGAATGTTGTTGAGGTTGGAATGAACATCTAGAATCATCTGGACCGACTTCATTGCCCAAGCAGGTCAGCTAAAGCTGGCCTGCCAAGGACCATGTTCAGTCATGTTTTCACTGTGTCCAAGAATGAAGTCTCTACAAACTCTGGGCAACCTGTTTCAGTGCTCAAACACCCTCACAGTGAAGAAATCTGCACGTGTCAGGAGCGTTAATGAAAGTCCAAGCTGATCCAACTGCATTACTCTGTATGGATTATGGCACAACCATCAGAAGCTTCTGTGGGTCACTGATTCCAATTAGCAAGAGTTTGTCCCCCTGAGCTAGAGCATACTCCTCACACATGTGTCCATGTCTCACTTCAGTCCCCATGTGATGTCTGAAGACAGTAAGTGTCATCTTACTGACACATTTTAAGTTTGAGCCATTCTGGTACCTGCTCACAGATTGCCTGTTTATGTGAGATGGACCTGGATGCACCTATGGATCTGCACCTAAACCAAGAGTGTGCCTGCAGTTTGGGTGTGGAGTATGAAGGGTGTCTCTTCAAAGCATGAGGTCCATGTGCTGGCCTCACACAGCACTGAGTGTCCAGCGGCAACTTTCATGTTTCTTTTTTATGTTGCTTCTAGGACTTCTGGCCACGTAGACAAGTTTGCTGACTTCATGGTGAAAGATGTGAAGAATGGGGAATGTTTTCGTGCTGATCATCTCTTAAAAGGTATGGGTTTTGTCTGAAGGCTGAGGTGGATTGGGAGATATCTCATCCATGGGGCAAGCATGGGAACAGAGTATCCTTCTCAAGGAAGGAATAGGCTGGTTTATATAGTTTATCTATCCCATTCATATTTGTTGTTAATCACGATTTTTTTTTTTTTTTTACACCAAAGACTCCATAAGTTCTCAGTCCTGGCAAAATGCTGTGCTAATGTCTTGAATTAGGTACAGGATTTTTAGGAATAACGTAGTTAAATCCCTTTTTACTAAAAGACATAAAAGGCTCTTGTGTTGTATAAGCTGAAGAATCCCTGTATAACGAGGTTGATGTTCTCTACTATGTTGCAGCTTTTTATCTTGTATTTTGCTTTGGTTCATAACAGAGAAATGATTTATTGGAGATATAATGAAACATACCACATTTTCCTCATGCAAGAATCCAGTGTAGGGAAACTACTAACCTTGATATATAGACTGGCATTTGATTATTTTGGGGAGAATACTGGGTAGATTTTGGGCATTTAGAAGGTTTATGGTGTCCACACACTTTCTATTTGAAATTTGTTTAAAGAAGAAGAAAAAATCACAGCAAGGAATCCTAGAAATAAGGAACCTAAGACCTTGTCTGAGACCTGAGATCATGTTCATCAGCTCCATTGTGTTGCTTTGCCTTGATTTCTAGCCTTTTCCTTGGAAATAAAGTATACAAAACAGTCCTTGTTAGCATAAAACTGTTTTTGTAACATCCAGTTTGAATTTGTCTTTTATTAAAAGACAGAAGAAACTCATTTAGCCTCCCCTCACTTTGTATACTGAACATCATCATACCAAGCCTTTCTATGTTCCTTCCTCTGCAACCCCATTACCAGTGGGCAGCCACCTGCTGTTACTGCCACTAAAATTTGAACTATTTTGTTCAACTAGGAGTGGAAGGTCTTGGCTCTCTCCCTGTCTTCGTATCCCATGGAGGATAATGTGCTTTAAAGAGAAAAGGCAGTCTAGACCTACTGTACTGAGTCAATAAGTGCCTGTGAATGTGTTTGGATGAAATTGGCTTTGCTAGTTTAGGATTAGAGCTTGTCTTTAATTTCCAGAGTGATTAGAAAGAAAATAAGGAGAAAGGGACACGAAGCCATTGGTTGAATTTGTTGTAATGAGCTTTGTCTCAGCAAAAAATTAGGTAAGGGCCCGTTGTTTTCACTGTGAGAGTGGAACATCAAACTGATATGGCTCCTCATTTGTAAATCATCATTTTCCAAGTAATATCAGTGGGATTACCCTAACAGATATCACAAAATCGACTCTCCTACTGAAAAATGCTGTGTTCTGGAGTCATATGTTTATATTTCTGCTGAGTAATCCTCCTGGTTCATCTGGCTTTAGGTTGGGGTCAGTGATGGGATCACAGTATAAACTGACCATGTGCTTTTCTTGCTCACAGCTCACCTGCAAAAGCTGATGTCTGACAAGAAGTGCACAGCAGAGAAAAAGGCAGAAATGGAAAATGTTCTAACACAGGTACGTGCTTACTTAGGAAGGTGACTTCTTGAAGAACATGTGTGCTACCTGAGAAGTTTAATACACAGTGCCCAATATCAACATTTTCTCCGTCTCTAAACACAGAGCACAATGTTAGCATAAACACATATTTCCCATGTTCATTGCTGACTTCCTGGACAGTAGCAGCTTGCAGAACCTACAGTAATCCTATTGGATTAGATGTAACAGCTCAACTGTCCTCTCTATATCCTCTTCCTTTAATATAGTTACCATGGTCACTTTTTCCTGAAGGTCAATGTTTGGAGATAAGGGGAGACAAAAGCCAATGTCAAATCTGGTGGTATTGCTGACCTTTGCTCAGTCTGTACCTCACTGATTCACGCAGGGCAGTATATGCTTCTAAATCCTGGAGATCTACTAGTTAACTAATACTGGAACTTCACTGGCTAACCACATTTCCCTCCTGCTGTTTGGAGGGATGTGAACCCCTTGCTGAAGCTGAGTCTTGGACCTAAAGCTCTGTCCTTGGAGCTGGTCTGCTCTTTTCAACTCTACACCTGAGCAAAAAGCCTATTTCCTCTGAATCTCCTCATTACCTTTCCAAAGCCTGACTACATAAACATGATGCAAGTAACAGGTAGATGAGTTTTGACAGGGTTTTCCTGAGCTGCCTTAGCATTTAATCAGTATGTTTTAGAGTTGACTTGGCTTTGAGACATATTCTTCTGTCTCTAATATCCTGTACAGATTTTTATTTGCTGTGAGAATAGTCAGGGCTCCAAGCTAGCATTCCTAAGCTGCTGTACAGGCATTTGCTTTTTGTTTATTTGTTTTTCATATTTTGTTTTTAACATTCGTTCTCATGACTTCTAGGATAAGCACTTCCAGAACAAAGTGTGGTCAGTTCCTTCCAGAAAGAGCAAGGATTTTTCCCTAGTGTATTGAATCACTGACCAGCTGTATTAGCTTTTTCACACTGCAGTACTGAACTTTGGCCACTGTCAGGGGAATCCATCTATTAATAGTTTCCTTTTATCTGCAGTTTGGAGGCTTTTTCATATCTGAAGGATCATGACAATTAGAGCTGGAAGTGGTTCATTTAGTTATAAGCTTGAGTGTTAAGTCATGACTTTACTTTTTAGTATAGCTCCTTCTGATACTTAAATATAGAAATTACATTTAAATATACATGTGCAAAATACTGCATATAAATACACAAAATTCTATAGATATACATAGCTCCATAAACTCTGATTCTGTGCACCTAGTTTGCAGTTAGACTTCTAGACTTCCTGCAGTTTGATTTTCATCCTCCAGAGAAAGGAGGCTGTGATGTCCCAGAAATGTCTTGTGTCATCTCACTTGTGAAAGTTACCATCAAATTGTTTTTAGAGAAAATGAAAATTCTTTCACCAAAAACCTCTCTGCTACAGATCTATTTGAGAAAAATGCAGAGCAGCTGTGTAGCTTGGAGTATCCTGTGCTTCATGAAGCAGAGGGAAGAGGAGTCAATGTGGACAAAGCATTGCAGATATTTTACCTGACCTTCTCCTTTCTCAGTGCTGCATTTTTTTTTGTCCTTCCCAACACATTGCTCCCTATGTTTTACTTGAAACTGTTCAAAATGAGCTATTTGTGGGTGGTGATGCAGCTCCAATGACTTGTCTTCTGCTTCACACCCACTTTCATGCTCAGTGCCTGCATTTCTGTCAGGTCTTTAGGCTTCAGAAGACTCTGCAAAACAGCTGAGTCATAGACCCATATTGCTAAAAAGGCTTTGCAGATTTCCAAAGTGTATTTGTCCATCATGGATTCAAATTTTAGCTTTAGCTTAAAAAATTAGCTTAACAGGATGTCACATTGGGACTGATGCTACAGACTTCTAGATTGTTCTCAGTAAGAGTTGGAGTGCATAATTTGTTCCTGTTGCCTAATAATTAAAGTAATCCTCCTATGTTTTGTTATTAGTTGGACAACTATGGCCAGCAAGAACTTGCAGATCTCTTTGTGAACTACAATGTGAAGTCACCCATCACTGGCAATGACCTGTCCCCTCCTGTTTCTTTCAATCTCATGTTCAAGACTTCCATTGGACCTGGAGGGAACATGCCTGGGTAGGTACAAAACTCATTCTGCTCCTGCTTTCCATTTTTCAGAGTTCCCTCAGAATTAAAAATAAAGTCTCAATTATGAGACTGAATTATGGGACTGAAATGTGCAATTCCTTCTTGAGCAGCCTTATCCCTCCCAGTCTTCTCTGGCAGCTTGTTATTGCTTGTCCTTTTGTTGAAAGGAGGATGATCAAGGAGCTGTGCAGAGTTGCACCTGAAACAACCAGTTTGAGCATCACAGCTAGGATCTTGCTTGTTGGTGTGCTTTCTGTATAGTCAGTTAGCACTGGGTTCCCCATTTTCACTCATCTCATGGCTGTAGAGAAGTGGACCTGTTTCAGGGTGATGTGTTTGTTTTGCCTGCAAAATCCTCATCTGCAAGTAGTCTGGCAGAGCCCAGAGCAGGAAAGGCAAAGAGGATATGTGCTCTATGACTTTGTTTGTCACTGGCCCCTGCATTTCACTGAAATCCCTTCTCCCATTCTCCAAATGCAGACAAGTCATACAGTTTACTTTTGTAAATATCCAAAATGCACACTGTGTTTGGGCTGAGGCTTTTTTCTTTTCCCTTTTCCTAAGCACTGTTTCTTTGTTTCCGGAGTTAAAAGACTCAGGACAATAAGAGGCAGCTTTAAGTTTTGTAGCTACATTTTCAATTTTTTTTACTGCTTTTCCCAACCATTTGTCTTTATGATTTTTTTTTCCTTTTAATCTCCCATCACCCTTCCTTCTTTCAGCTATCTGAGGCCAGAAACTGCACAGGGAATATTCCTCAACTTTAAACGTCTCCTGGAATTCAACCAAGGCAAGCTGCCTTTTGCTGCTGCCCAGATTGGAAATTCCTTCAGAAATGAGATCTCACCCCGCTCTGGCCTCATCAGAGTCAGGTACTGCAAATTTTTTTTCAGCAGAATCTTTTGCAAGTGATGGAGTATCGCTTGCAGTGAGTAACACCTCTCTTTTGTTCCAGTGTTTTCGTATGATTATTTCTCTTCAGTGCAGTTCTCATAGATCTCTCTTCCTTGTTTTAAGGGGCTCCTGATAACATTCTCTGTAAATCTGAGAGATTTACAATCAGAGAGATCAGTTTTTCCCTTCAGAGTTCTGCCTATGTCTCCTAGTAGAGGAGACATAGGGTGTCTGAAGTAGCTGTATTCTTAGAAAAGCCTAGATTAAACACAATTTTACTAACAAAACTTGGCTTCCACTGTAAACTAAACAAATCAAATTGAGGGTAGCATTATTTTCTCTACAGGACATGTAGCTTTTCTTGTTTAATTACACTTGCATTACTTGCTTTGAGACGAGTCTGGAATCAAAACATGATTGACCTTGCAGCAGTATTTCCTTGTTTCAGTCTTGTAGTTCTACAGCTTTTTATAAAGAGGAAATCAGGAAATAACCTGACTTGAGAATCTCAGAGTCAAAGTGACTATTGCCCTTCCTTAAGGGTAATTTCTATATTATAACAGCCTCGTTCTGAGCAGATATCTCTTCCTTTTCAAATTTGGAAGGAGAGCTCCCCTTCCCAGCTGGGGAGTTCTGTTGTACACGCAGGCAGTGCATGTTCCAAATGTGGTTACTAATTAATAGGGTGCCATGAATGTCATTGAGAGGCACTGGCATTGCTGGTAGTAAGGGAGCTCTTTGGAGTTTTCTCAGTCTTCCTGTTCTCTTGCACATCTGGAAATCAGCAGGTTTTGTTATTGAAATACATTTCCAGTGAAGTATAAATTATGTGCTTGTGCTACATTTATAGGAGAGTGTGTTATTATGCTGTCATAGAAAATTATATCCTGATGCCTGTAGCTTAAAGTTAGTGATTATATAGATTTTTTTTTTAAAGGAGTTTAGATAACAGGCTAATTCTGTGTCAACTGGCTTAAAACATGAAAACTAAGACTCAATTTAGAGATTTATCAAAGCCCAAGTTCATAAAACAGAACGTATCCTATTTCTGGATGTAGATGTATGATTATCTTTAAGAAGTTATCACATCGCCTGACCATTGTAGGTACCTCTGCTTTTGAGATCAGGCTCCTGAATTCATCCATGTAGGAAACCTGTGTTTCTAATAAGGGACCATAATAGAATGGAAAGAAAAACTGCAGTGTTTCCAAAGGTATTATTTTCTGCTCTGACTCACAGCGGTGATATCCGAGACCAGAGATCTCTAAATGAACTTCTAGGAAGTGATATTAGAAGTCTGAAGGTGAAAATAAATGCAGTGTTAAGATGAGCTCATGTTTCAGTTCATGTTCCTGTTACTCTGAATTTACTTATGTCTTTTAAATAGCTGGCTGGCTTGTGAGAAACAATCACAACCGTTTATTAATGGAGTGGGTTGTAGCTGACCCATAAATTTTCATGCACATGACTGTATGTGCTCCCCTTAGGGAATTCACTATGGCAGAAATTGAGCACTTTGTGGATCCTAGTGAGAAAAACCACCCGAAGTTTCAGAACGTGGCAGATCTCAACATCCTCCTGTACTCGTCCAAGGCGCAGGTCAGCGGGCAGTCTGCCCATGTAATGCGGCTGGGAGATGCTGTCCAACAGGTAACGTTCCTCTTGTGAGCATGTGTAGCTTGTGCTTGTGAAGAGTGTTCTCAAAACTTTGCCCTGCTGGGCCAGTACAAATGGATTTGCTCCCAGATTTCACAGTCATTTACCTCTGGTGAATCACTGTGACTGAGATCCAAGCCAGGTTCTTATTACCAGTGAGAAAAATCTGTGGATGATGCTGGGTTAGCGGTTAGAGTTTAGGCTTTACAGTAATGAGAATGGAATGGTAAATCTCATGTTGGTAAAAAGGACCTGCTGTGTTATCTGCCTCCATCAGTATATGGTTTGTATGCTAAGGTTTCTATTCCTGATTCTCCAAACTTGTGAAAGGAAAAGTATGATGGGAGTGAAGGAAGGAGAAAGAAAAGATGCATTGTGTAGAAATCCCAAACTTCAGGGAAGAGCTATTGTGGGACCCTGAGCCATAACTGAAATGTTTATTGCACCATTTTGATACTAATGACAGGACTGCTGGATACAGCAGGGTATCTTCATGTAGAAGATTTTTAGGGACAGTTGATGATGTGTCTTAGACTCGTAATAAATTACTGTTTTGTTCAGAGGGAGATCCTGACAGTAGCACTAGGTTAATTTGAAAAAAATGAATAGTGGGTTTCATGGAGGGTATAGTAGTCATCAAGGCATCACAGTCAGCTGCAAGTGTTTGTCTGTAATGTGGCGAATTGTCTGCAGAGCTATGCCAAATAATGGCTTTGCTCACATGGAAAGTAATGCCCATGTTTTTTCTTTCCCCTTCTTCTAGGGTGTGATCAATAACTCCGTTCTCGGTTACTTCATTGGCAGAATCTACCTCTTCCTTACAAAGGTTGGTGTGTCCCCAGATAAGCTGCGCTTCCGACAGCATATGGAGAATGAGATGGCTCATTACGCCTGTGACTGCTGGGATGCAGAGTCCAAAACATCATATGTAAGTGGCAAAGCAACAAGTAGTAATTTTTGTCAAATCTCTTACTAGTGTCAGAAGGGATCTGCTTTATTTTCTTTATTCTTATTTCTGTCCATCCTTTGCTGATATTAGCACATTGGGATGGAAAGATCCTGAATTAATGAGGACTAAGGGGATGGTTCAGCTTCCTGTAGTCGTCTTTTAAAAGCTTATGAACTGTTCATGCTTAGTCAGAGACTTCACACTAGTTCAGCTTCATCTAGGATTAAAGGCAGCAAATCCTCGTGCTTTCTAGTGACCGTAGTGCCTGTAACAGCAGGGGAAGGATCTTGTTTGTTGAAGGGTAGCTGCACTCTTGCTAGAATGCTAGTTCCTCCTTTCCACCTTCTAAACCATGAGAAATGAGGAGTCACTCCTGCTTGTTCAGTCAGCTGGGAGGAGGATTTTCACAGAATATTTGTCTGCCTGCGGAGTCATGAAGACCTTTCCAGTTCATCCTTTGTTGGATGCTCTGTTTTTCTCATCTCTTGTTGGATAGATTTTGAGGAACGTGTTTTTTCTTTCAGGTGAGCCAGCAGAAGGTAGGTAGGGGTGAGACAGATTCTTAGACTAATTTTAGATTCTCTTGGAGAGCTTTCAGCCTCTTCAGTAAGTCTCAGCCAAGCTTGTATCAGTTGTGATGACAGTTTCAAAAGTAATGCCTTTGAAGATTTGGGAACTAGCCTTGCTGCTCGTGGGCAGAGGAAATCATTCCACTCTACACTTACGTATTCACTCATAGTTCAGTCCTTGCTCACATTCTTCTGCTTGCCCAGCCTTTTGAAGAGGTTTGGGATATGCACACAAGTCAGAAAATACCCAAAGAATTCAGTACAGTCTAATTTAAGTAAAGGACTGAAGGACTGAATGGATTCTGCTAAGGTCAGTGGAGTTAGACAGTGACATTGCAGGGATCCTTGTGTGAATAGGTCCTGTGCAAGGTCCTTTTCAAAGCCTGGGAGAGTGTGCAAAGGTGTCCACATAAAGCACACATCAAAGTTTCAGGCAGTTCAGGGCAGCTGTATTAATGGGCAGGAGGAACTTTCTGTGACCTGAGTGTTAGGGGGTTGTGCTGAGTTGAAACATCTGCTCTCTGTCTTCTGGATTTTTTTTTTAAGGGAACTGAAGCACTCTTAGCTCTATAATGATGTTCCATTACAGCTTGTTGGAGGAATAGCAGCTGCTAAAGTTGTACCACACTTAAGATTAAAAAAAGAAATACTGCAGCTTGCATAAGTGACTTGCCTTCGTATGGCAAAACTCCGTAGACATGAGTGAAGGAATGGCTTTCTCTGAAGAGAGAGCTGACTTCCATATGCTCATAGCTGCATCTCCCAGCCAGGTGTTTGGGAGCCAGCCCAAATTAGGTGCGTGCCTGTGGGCCACACCATGTAAATATGATTAATATACTTTGCAAGCCTTGTTGTGGGTCAGTGCAGCACTTGCAGAGCAATCCGTGGGGCAGCAGAGGCAGCAACCCCAGCGACCTGACAAAACCACCTTGTGAGCTAGGTTCAGTCTTTGATTTGTCACTTAACTCTGATCAAAAGTGTTTGGACCAACTTGCAGCATACAGCAAACACTTTTTTTAAAGCCATTCTTTGCAGTTACTATATTCTCTTTTATTCTGGGTTTTCAGAGAAAAGTACCCTATTAAAAATTTGTGGAGACATTTTTTTCAAGCATCGGGATCTGTTTTGTTCACATGCACTTCCTGATACCCTGTTATACCACTGCCATCTGGGATACCATAGAAACAGGTTCTAGCTGCCTCTATATCCAGTGCTGCTGTGACAGGACGAGTGAAGAAAGTGTCTGATGTACTTTTTCCTTTATCCTTTTGCATATTAGAAAATCCACATGGTGACTGTGTTTAACACGTGTCACAAAGCTTCATTGGTATTTTGTGTCCAAATGGTGTATTGAGATACTTCCTTTCCACGTGTACTGACCTATTGAAGGAAGTGCTTCCCTTGCATGCTGTCTGCACCTTGTTTATTAGCTTGTAAGCCAGGCTTTGGGGCAGTCTGATGTGGCTGCTTGCCTGCTCCATGCTCGAGGAGAGATGGGCCCCCAGATGTGATGTCTTCTTGTGCCTACAGTATGTGAGTGATGGGATTTTGTGCTGTGGCCCCAGCCTCGAGCTATTGGCACAGCCTTGTGTTCTGCCAAGCCATGTGGAAACCCTGCCCCTGAACACTGGTTAGATAACTGATCATTTCCTCCGGACACAAATGAAATCATTCAAATGAAGGAGGAACTAGTGAATGAGGGCTGCTTGTTGTAACAGGGCTAATTATGTAGAAAAACAGTCATGGGAGTAGGGAGGGTGGAGGGCTTGGAGCGGATAAACATATTTGATGGTTAATTGGACTAAAGAGAAGCGGTTTGGTGAAGGCTTCCAATTTGTTTTTTCAGGGTTGGATTGAGATTGTCGGCTGTGCTGATCGTTCCTGCTATGACCTCTCCTGTCATGCCCGAGTCACCAAAGTTCCTCTTATAGCTGAGAAGCCTCTCAAAGAACCTATATCCTTTCAAAATAAACCAGACTCAATGAAGTGTGATTTGTTAGTGAGATGCCCTGAGGGACCGGGGAGCTCTATCTGATACTAAATCTGTGCTTTTGAACGCAAAAACCTTGAGCTAAACATCAGCCTGATTTTGGGGGAGAACCTGCAAAGAATGAGGGAAGCTTTACTTAAGTTGTCAAAGTAAAGTGTAAGGAGAAGGACTGTCCTGGTTGGTTTTCTGCCTTAATACTGTGCTCTGTCTTGACTCTGAAGCATAGTTAAAATATGACTGTGGAGTTACTACATCAGATTACTCCATGTCATTCTGTGATTCTGCTGCTAGCTGTACCTAAAAAGAGCTATTTTCAGAAATAGTGACCACCTGCCCTTCAGTACTTTGTTCTGGCTTCCCTCCTCTTGGAAGGCACTTCCTTAAACCAGAAGCAGCAGAGATGTTGGGTAGCAAAAGAGCCCGGCCATACAGTCTGTCACCCCAACCTCCTTAACTGCCTCATACAAAACAGTCAACGTTGTTCAGTTCGAGGCAAATAAGGGAGCCATTGGCAAAGCTTATAAGAAGGATGCAAAGGTGGTGATGGAATACCTGTCCCTGTGTGACGAGTGCTACATCACGGAGATGGAGCAGCTGCTCAACGAGAAAGGGTGAGCTGGCCACGTGGGCCTGTGGCCTTCTTTGTCCCTCCTGACACGGTGCCCAAGGTGCTGCTTGGGTAACCTGAGCCTCCTCAAGCAACCGTCCTCATGGTGGATCAACTGCAATGTTCTAGTGCTGCCCCTTCTACCAAGGCATTGCTGGTCACCCATCAACATACAGTTAGGTGCAGACAGCACATATGTGTCCACGGTGTTCATATACATATGTTTATTTGCATGTGATTGAAGTTCTGGCATTTCTTGGCAAGCTGGCTTTAGTGCAATTAATCCATAGAAGACACAGATTTCAATGAAATGGTGTTTTTTAATGGAGAAAGTGTTTATCGGTTTCTGTGATCCGGTTGGGAGTTGGCCAGGACTAGCAGATGGTTTTGATGTTTATTTTAAAATAAAGTGGATAGTTTTGAAAGTGTTGGAATTTTCAAACAAGTTCTATAGAAACCAGAGTTTGAATATGTATTCTCCAGTGTTTATTGATATACTTCAGCACTTATTGCAGTTTTGCCCTCATTGAGGCACCAAATTGTGGATCCATCTTCTACCTGTGTGACTGTATTCATTGCACAAATAGGAACACAAAAATGTTTAGAGATCTCAACTATTGTCAAATTCGACTGAGAAAAGCTTTATATATTAGAAGAAGAGCTAATGGGAAGTGCATTTATATAAAAAATGAACCTCATTTCCTTAAAAATAAAGTACTACAACTCTTAAGTTCTTTAGGTTAAATGTGCTAACCTGGAAATGACTCATATCCAGTATTAGCTGGGTCACCAGTAGGTTTTGTATTTTAAAAGGTTAGTTTGTGCAAGCAGAAACTGAATTCAGGGCTTTGAGAGTTGAAACAGCATAACATAATGGACTGAAAATGATTTAATTAGGTGTGTAGGCTGAGGAATTAGTCTAATCAAGCTTAAGAATCTAAGTTAGGTGGGGTTTTTTTGCAAGGAAAAAAAGAATGTATATATATCATATACATATATATAAAGTGACTATGCTGCTTGAAATGGTACAAGGTGTAAGGGCAATGAATACTTTGTATAAAGTTAACACTTGTGTCTTTTTCTTGAGCTAAGATCTATTGCTTTTACATCTCTCTGAATGGAAAAGTGCAGAAAATACAGTAGCATTCAGAGTGGGGAGGGAAACTATTGCAGGGTGTGGTGACTGGGGATGACTCAAAACTGGAAGAAAGTGAACCTCGTTCTTCCAGAATCCCACTGAAGAGGTTTAACAGATAAGTTTTAATCAGTAGGCTGGATTCACATTGATAGAATGTATGTAATAACTATTGATTAAATTCAACATCCTGTTATAGCAAAATCTTTTTAAACCTCAATTCACCATGTATGGGATACATACAGCAGCAATTTGCTGTTAGGATTCCTTATTATTAAGATATTTGCTTCCTGTAAGGAGAGTAGGTCAATGCAGCTTTAATTCTCCTGAGTAAGGACAGTTATAAGTTAATAAAGAAGCAAGAGGAGTTAGAGGATGATAAATAATATCAAAAGCTTTAGAAATGATATCCCTCCTCCAAAAAATATGTCTGCACCCCTACTCATTTAGAAAATATGTTGTTATATTAATTCTTTCCTCTCTTCAGAACCTGTGAGAATATAGGGTAGTTTCTGACATCTCACTTTTCATAAGAAGCCTGTGTGTTGGATGAGATGTAAAGTCTGCAGCAAATGCCTGTTTCATTTACTTTGATTTTTTTTTTTCTTTTGGTGATGTACTTCATCCTGAGAGTCTCACTTTTCCTAATTGAGTTTGCTTCAGGCTGGTAACCACATCTAAGTTCACTGTGACTGTGAAAATTGTTGCTCTTAATTTTTATGTAGTAATTTTATTATTAGTGTAAACTTCTTTTAATGATGTGCCACATGTTTCTTCCTTTGATCTTTGAGGTTTACTCTGTCTTCTATCATCCCACTCTTAGAGTCCACAATTGCTGCAATTTATGAAATGTTTATTTATTGCTGTAGCTTTTAAATCCCTTCTTTCTCCTTTGCAGGGAATTTACTGTTGAAACTGAAGGGAAAACTTTTAAATTAACAAAGGACATGGTTACTGTGAAGAGATTTCAGAAAACATTACATGGTAAATATTTATCTTTTTTGTTGTTTGGTTATCAAAGATAAGAGGCAGATCAGGATGCACTTTGAATGCAGACTCTATTAATTCCATTTTCCTGTTACTGTTGTACTGTGGCACAGGAAAAATACCCAACATTATTGCCTTGAAATTCAGCGATTTATCAAATTAGAAAGGTTTTGCACCAATTGGGTTTGAGGGACTGTTGATGCCTGCCCATGTGTTTCTTGCCTACTCTATTCAATAACCCCTTTAAGAGACTGTGGGCTCCTTAGTGTTCCTGCTGCTTCAGTCACGTATTCTGGGATTCGTAGGGTCCCACGTGGTGCTAAGAACCAGCTGCTGGGGTTGATGGAGCAGCTGGAGAGCTTTCACCAGCTTTGTAGTGTCTCAAAAAAGGCTTTTTCTTTTTTTCCAGTGAGCTCTATAAGAGCCTCATTCAGGAAATCTTTAACAGAGCTGGAAACTAAGTCAGATGTTCCCCCCAATTCATAGTGTAACTAGTAGCATGTCTTGCTGTAGGCTGGAAGCATGGTAGGGAGGAATAGAGCAACTCATGGCACATACAGGCTGTGTTGGTTCTTGCAGCTGTGTCTGGGTGTCTCTCAGCACATGCAGAGGACAGTGGCAGGCTTTGCCTCCTCACCACCCCGAGGAGGACTCAGCTGTAACAGGCACTGACAGTAGTATTGTAGGTGGCTGATAATCAGAGTTTGAGCTGCTGGTTTTATTTTAACTTTGTGCAGGTGAGCAGTTTGGCTGCAGGCTGCACTAGGAGACAACCTTATGGATTCCATCTCCCTTGTCCCTTTGCATGGAAAGATCTGTGGCTCTGACTTAGAGGTGCAAAGCAAAAATGGAAGAGACGTTGTGGAGAAGCAGCTGTTTGTTTCTCCAAATGCATTGGTATAGCAGTCCTCACCTAGGTTATTGCTCTGTGTTCTTCACTTTTCAATGACCTTCTCAAACGAGTGCCTGAAAGCTGTCAATGCAAAAATTATCCGTTTGGAAATGAAATCACACCCCAAACGAGGTGCTTAATTGAGGAGGAAAACAAGCACACAGAATAGTGGGCAAGTCAGGGTGAAGTGCTGGCAGTTTTGATTTTCCACCTTCCTTTGGTTTTCAGAAGCAGCTGATTGCTGTAAATTGTTGCTCCTGCAGTTGTTGTGTGAGCTTTTCCTGAAAAGCTGCACTGTCTTCTGAGCTGGGCAGCTGTCCACTGTGCTCATGTCATGCTAGGAGTGGGAGAAGGAGGAAAAAGCCTCTTTCATAAATCTGTGGCAAGGACTGTGGGTACATAATAATGTAGCACGTCGCATCTTCTGAGAGATGCAACTAACTGGCTGATCCTCACTCTTCCCCACCTTCTTGTGATGTTTTGAGGGGATGGAAAAAGGAGGGGAACGAGGACATTGCAAGAGGTTCCTGAGTGATCCACTGGACAATGTGGAGGAGTCTCGAGTGAAGTTTGGTGGGGTTTGAAGTTCCGTGCTGTTCCTCTCGTGGTGCTGAACACAGAGGCTGCATCTCTTCCTTAACGTGAAGCAGGACAGGGCTTCAGCATCACCCTGTGATCATCCAGGCTGTTCAGCACTTGGTGAATGCCCTGGCACAGTTTCTGTCCATGCCAAACAGCACTCTGCAATACAATGCCTGGGCAAGGCTGGTGGCTTGGCATGGATCAGGGAGCATTCCCAGGAAACGCTGTGGATGAGGCCTTGCTGTTCTGAACTGGAGGAGTGTTTATCTGTGTGGATGCAAGTTGTACTGTGCTTTGTTGTCTGCACTCGGGGCTAGGGAAGGGGCCCTGGCTTGTTATTTACAGCTTCAATATAGTCTGTACATGGATTAAGTCCAAAACTCTTCTTCAAATATTTGTATTTAGAGCAGAAATGTTTAACCTTTTCATGTGCTCAGCACCATTAAATCCAGAACTCTTGAGCAGAAGAGCAGCTTTTGTAAGCCTAGTGTTTTTTTCTTTTCATATAATTATGAAGAATATTTTCATATTCTTCTTTAACTGTGACATGAACTCTCTTGTGTTTCAGTGGAAGAAATCATTCCTAACGTAATCGAACCCTCATTTGGCATCGGGAGGATCATGTACACAGTGTTTGAACACACATTCCGGATCCGAGAAGGAGATGAGCAGAGAACGGTGAGCTCTCCTGTGGCTGGACCTCACCTTAAAACCAGCTGCAAACATTCACATTTCCCCAGCATCCAGGGACAAGGCTGAGTGCACAGTAGGGAAAACACAGGCGGGCTGCTGAACTGCTGTTCTTGCCAACGTACGTGTCGGTTGTACACGTGCATTGGGCGCACTCCAGGGTTGTATGTGCAAGAGACTCCTACTGTATCTCTTGTGAGGGGCAGGAAATTCCTCTTTCTGATTTCACACTTGGCAGTGTTGCTTGGAGAAAGGCAGTTCCTCACTGTTCTATCTCCTCTTTGCTGCTTGATCTAGAGCCATAGTTTGGTGCAACCAAGTGGACTGGTTCCTCAGTGCTGCCCTGCTCACCCATTTAACCTTTTCTGAGCCTGAACACCCCAAAACTTGGGCTAAAGCTCCTCTGTAGCAGCAGTTGTACATTAAATATAGGCCAGCAGAGTGGTCGGCACCGAGCCTCTCTCAACCATTGCTGGTGGCCCGTGGGAAGCTGGCTGTGAACTTCATGCTCATTCCTGTTCACTGTTTCTGGCTGCTGGATTGTGTTTACAGAAACCAAAAAAAAATACTGCTGCCACGTATCTGTGTTGTCACATGGTGTGTGCTGCAGTTAGGAGTCGGGTGGCAGGTACATCTACTTTATGTTATTTCTCTACCCTTACAGATCTCCTGTAAGAGACAGGAAAAAATGTTTTTCACTTTTTGCAGTTTTTTTTTTGTTTGTTTTCCCTGAGTGGGAGGGTTTTGAGGGCCTTTCTCAACACCTTGTGTGTGCCAGGTCCCTGCTGGAGTGGAGCAGGGGGTTGCAGTACAATTGCAGGAACTCTTCCCTTTAAACAGTTTATAAAACTGTTTAAACAGTCCCAGCCTCCCTTCATTTTCCTGCTGCTCGAGTGAGCTTTTCCAGGGAGGCTCTGGCAGAGCTCTCTGCTGGTAGGAGGTCTCGCTTGGCTGGCAGGAGTGAAGGGATGTGGAGTCCAGCTGGAGTAAAGGCTCGTGCTGCAGCAGTGTGAGGTGTTACTGCTGGAGCCCTGCGTGCTAATGACTTGCAGAAGGTCAGATACTCCACTGGTGCCGTCACCCTGCCGCCAACCTCACTCAGAGCTTATTTTAACCTATGTCTTACTAAAATTAAACTTATTTGTATTCTTTTTTTTTATTATTTTCTTTAGTTCTTCAGCTTCCCAGCAGTCGTAGCACCGTTCAAGTGCTCTGTTCTTCCTCTGAGCCAGAATCAGGAATTCATGCCTTTTGTGAAGGAATTATGTAAGTGAAGAAAAAGTAGAGCAGGACCTATGGGAATGTGCACTGGGAAGGCTAAGGTCCGTCCTTAGTGCTGTAGGTTGACCAGCATCAGGATCACATAATTCCCGTGAAAATGAGCTCCCAAACTAAAATGGGTTCTGCTTGGGATCTTGCTTCCCCATGACAAGTGTTCCCTGGTTAAAGCAGAGAGTTGTGGGACTGTAATGACAGATGTGACGATGACCTTGCAACCAAAGGTTGGAGGAGCATCAAGCCTCTGTCTGGAGAGCTGTCCCAGTGCCAAGAGGGAATGGGAAGCTTTTGTTGGGGTGGAGTTGCCTCCTTAGTCTATAGTGACTCCTAATTCTCCCTTCCCCACTTGGTGCAGCTGAAGCACTTACCAGGAACGGCATCTCCCACAAGGTGGATGATTCCTCCGGCTCCATCGGCCGGCGCTACGCCAGGACCGACGAGGTCGGCGTTGCCTTCGGCATCACCATCGACTTCGACACCGTCAACCGGACGCCTCACACGGCCACCCTGAGGGACCGCGACTCCATGCGCCAGATCCGAGCAGAGGTAACGAGCAGCCAGAGGCTGCTGCAAGTGCCAAGAACCCCTGTTCCCTAGGGATTGGTGAGGGGAGAGCTTCAGCGGCTCTGATCCAGCAACAGCTCTGGTCTCTGTGGGAGCTGCCCTTAGCTCTCACAGGCAATCCAGCTATTCCCAAAATGTATCCCAGATTATTGAGATACTGGTCAAAGATGTTGTTCCTGCTGCTGAAGCAAGAAGAGGTTTTAATTTCCCTGGGGTGCAGAGGTGGCGTTCAAGGAATGAAGGCCATTCCTTGAGCTGATCGCACTGCTTTTAGAGTGCTGTTCTTCCAGTGCAGGCTGCTGGGTAAATGCAGATACTTGGCTCTGTCTGGTACCTGCAGATCCAGAAGAACTGCAGCTGCTGCAGCCTGGCTGATAGAGCACAGGACAAGCAACACCTCGAAGCTTGCTGTTTGCCAGTGTTGCTCATGTGCCCGTGGATTTTGGAAGCCATTGTCCTGAAGTAATGCTTGCCCTAAGCACACCCTGCTAGGACTGACATAATGTGGAGACTCAAATAGTAGGTTACTCTTTGGTGGTCTCATTCCCTGTCAGCAAAACCTGACCAGAACAGTGGGGCTGCAGCCTTAGCACCTCTCTCATGCCCTTTCCTAGCCTGTACCAGGAGCTCATTTTGGTTCTTATAGAAGCAGGAGTTGGTGCTCAGCTGTGAGACTGGCTGGTTCTTCTACAGCTCTTCTATGTACAGAAGCACCTGCAATATTTGGGGCTTCCAAGCAGTGGCAGCAGTTCAGTGCCCCCCGCAAAACCAGTTCCTGTGAGCACCCCACAGTGTGCATCACCTGCATCACCTGGTGCTCCAAAAGCAGAAACAAGACTTTGTCTTCCCTGGTTTTCCATGAGTCTCCATATTTCTCTAGCTGATGCCTCCCACCATGACAGAACACTGCTGGTGCCGAAGAAAAAGCAATTGGCAGCTTCATCTATGCTTGTCTTAAAGACTAGAAAGTAAAGAGGACCTGCAGCATCCTTTTCATGTGGATATTCTTCCCTTGCCTTGCAAAACTGCTAACATAACATTGAGGGACCAGCCTAACTGCTCCATCACAACAGCAAATGCATTTTGTAGTGGTCACTCCCGAATAACTGAACAGCCTCTGCTGAGATACCGACACTTATAAGATGTCTGATTAGTTAATGCTTTTTCTTCCTCCAAACACTCTTGTAGGAAGTCACGTTTTCACCTGCTGCTGTAAAATTTAGCTTTATTTCCTAAGTATCCACCAAAACAGTTGATTTTTGGCCTCTTGTTACATATGTCTTTGTGACTTCTTTTGCAGATCTCTGAACTTCCTGCCATCATTCGTGATCTGGCCAACGGTTACCTAACTTGGGCTGACGTTGAGGCAAAGTATCCACAATTTGAGGGACAAGAGACTGGCAAAAAGGACACAATAGAAGAATAAAAAAAAGGACCCGAAGTAAATCCCCATCAAATGTCCACTTTTTACTGTTGATGTTAATATGAAATAAACTTATCATGTATTATTCAAAGCTGCATTGTTTGTGCACACAGGGACTATTTGTTTTCTTTTTTTCTCGATTGCTGCCCGAATTGACCTTTAAAAAATGAAATAATTGCAGTCCAATTTAAAGGTGTTATGAATAAAAACGCCATTATATATGCCTGCTTCTCTTTGTTTGTGCAGCCTTGTACTTTCTCCAGAAACATTTTTTTTTTCCTGCATTTGACTGTGGTTTGGCCTCATATTCATGAAGAGATCATCAAGGTGTCTTTTCTTCTTTCACCATTTCTTAGTCGCTCGATAACTTTAAGACATTAGTTTAGCGCTTTGTTTTGTCTGTTGGTATTTAATTCCTGTTTGTACAGTATTAGGAGTATTTGTATGAAGGAAACAGGAGAGAAGAAAGTCCCATTCCGACTCTCACTTTTGGTGGGTACGCTTTTGGTGGGTGCAGCAGCAACAACGTTCCCCATGAGGGAACAGATCCAGGAGTGTTTTCCCTTCCTTGGGCACTGGAGGGATTCAAACCTCTGCTCTGTCAGAGTGTTCTACTACCGGGACAAGGGCGGGAGGTGGGAATGTGTCAGTTGAGCCTGTTGAGAGGTCCTCAAGCCCTGGGAGAGGGCTCTGCTGTTGATGTTGCAGGGTTTTCCATCCCTGGGTGTGAAAGCTCTGTTTCAGAGTTGTGCATGTGGGTTGTTGACAGAAGGTAGTTGGAAGGGGTGTTCAGCACTGCAGGTACAATAGAGGCTGCCATTGTAATGTCTGTGGTTGAGCTGGTGGGTTTGGGGAGCTTTTGGTGCAGCTTGTAAGGGAACAGCAGCTCTTGCTTGGCAGCCAGATTTCCTTAGCCTTGCAGTGAAGACAAACCTCCCGAGACCTGGGCTTCACACAAAGACCTAGGTGATGGAATTGGGGCATAATGCAAAGGTGTCAGCTTTCAGTTAGATTTAAGGTGTTTGTTGCCAGATAAACAAGCAACCATGAACACTTGTAGCATCCAGGTCTGTATAAAGGGCAGATATTATTTAGAAACGCATTGCATTTAGTGATTTTTCTGCTTATATCAGCGTGTGGTTTTCGAGATCTCACTCTCTGAACCTGGAAGAGGACTGAAGATGATGATACAACCGGCTAAGCAGGCTTACGAACCTAGCCCTTCTCAACCCTTACACTTGAGCTTGTGTCCTTCACCCTGCTCTGTAGCTCCTGTGCTGGGTGTTGCTGGCTGCAGATCTCTTGCTGTCTGTCCTGTCCTGGTCTGGGACAGCAGATGTGGTGCTTCAAGCCATGACCTCTGCTTCCCATGGGCTTGCAGGCCAGCTCCCAGGACCCATTCCTGTGGGGTTAGTGCCCACAGGCCAGAAATTTACCTTGTTTTTGCACAGCTATTGCTGTGTGATTATTGCAGGGGGAACTAAGCTGTCAGCTCTTCCACTGGCTGAATTTTTCACCACATTTTTATTCAAAAACTTAAAAAGAGTTATTTACTTCAAAGTATGACCGAAGCCAATGATGTACCATGAAATCGGATGCTAACTCAGGAGCTCAGGGCTAAAATACTCCAAATAATAAAAAATCCTCTGCATTGAAGAGTATTAGTTATGAAGAAAATCCCATGCTCTTGAAGAAGCTCTAATCAGGCGCTGGGAGTGGAGCGATTCACCTAATGCATCCAGCCTTGTAATTCAGTCTGTGTGGTGTTGCTGGGCTTGTTTCCATAAATCCATGCTGCTGATGATAGGAGGCCCTCAGCCCTGGCCAATTGGAGCAGTGGAGGAGGAGGACGGACCCTCATCTTATTTAGATAAGCGCTGCTTTATTTAGAATTGTCACTGCAAATGTCCCTTTCCTCCCTCCTATCTCCCGCAAATGTGTCCTTGAGCGCAGCAGTTTTATGATTCTGTCAAGTGCTTAAAAGGCTCTAATGGAAAGAGGAGGTTGACCTCCTGCGAGGTGAAGACACCAAGGTGTTTCTTACCCATTGGCAGATCCTGTCCTCACCACATTACCATTTCTACTGGATCCTTGTGCTTTTGTGCCTCCCACCACACTGTTGTCTCAGGTACTTCAAAGCGATGATGGAAGCCATCACCGTGGGTTGGTGTTTGGAGGCTTTTTAACCTCAATTTTCCTTGTGCTGAGATTAAGCAGTTACCATCTTTGGCAAATGTTCCAAGGTGCTCGGAGCTAAATGCAATTAAAGGAGCCTGGTTGTCACTTGGAGGGAAAAAATGGGCTAGAAACCCCGAAGTGAGACCCAGTGACTCCCACACATTCCTGTAAAACATAATTAATGCTCATATGCCCCCCCGATTAAATTTTTGCATTGCTGCTGTTTCAGCAGGAGAGAGAGGGGAGGTCCTGGGGTCAGTCCCAGGCAGACAGGGGGTTCTTGGCCATGGTGCTTTGCAGGCCACCAGCCCTCCCTCCTCGTGAGCCACGTCCTGCTCCCTTCAAAGTCATGTCCACCCTTCAGCCCACAGCCAAATCCATTGGCCACCAGAATTAAATCCTGCTTTGTCTCTTCCATCTGCCAGAAGCCTCCCAGAAATCAATGCCCCATCTCAAGCATCAGGAGTTAAAAAGCACTGACCATCAATTGTGACAGAGCAATTTTCTTAATGCAAGAACAGATGCAAGTTTGGGGGCATGACTGGGAATCCATCACCAGAAACTAATTAGACAAATTAGTAGCCCCCTAAACACACGTGGTCTTCTCCTGACTATTGATTGCACATGATTTGCAACAACAAGAGGAAAGGTGCCCACTCACCTGTGTCTCAAGAATTCAAGCAAACAAATAAAGTTGGGACATGCCTAAGGATGTGTTTAAGGAGGACTTCAGGTCAGCTTCCAGAAGAGGGTGCTGTCAGGCTGAAAATAGCAAGTCGTAGGAAATTTAAACACAGGAGCTGCCCGGTTTGTTTTTAGCCCTTGGAGGTTTTTCAGTGGTGCTGCAGACCGGCGTCTCCAGCACTCCTCTTTGGAGTTTGGGACAGCTGTCCCAAGAGCATCTCTGAAAGGTCGTTGATTTTCAGGGCAGGCCGGAGGATAAATCTGAGGTTTGGTTTTCCCCAGTGTGATCACAAGCAGCGTGGAGGTGGGGGAAAGTACCTGATTACACATAATGTTTACAGGGATAGTTGTAGCCTCCCGGGCAGCCTCTAATCGATGGTGTCTGGGGCACGATCTGCCTTAATCTGAAGTGAACATTGCCAAGAAGCTCCAGCAAGGAGACTGTGTCTGCCCCTGGCAGAGGAGGACACCAGGAGAGGGGTCCAGCCGCCCACATTGACACAGGGATGGAGGTGAACCTTGCCTGGCCTGTTTATTGCCTAAATCCCCCAACACGACAAGCTGATAAAGAAGGCTGAGGAAGAAGGACTTGTCCCAACAAGGAGACATCTCATAGATGTGCTTTGGAAATTCATCTTAAATCTCTTCGATTCCTGCCTTTGCAGTGCCCTACAGTTCACCTTTTGCCTGGGGTTGGAAGAGTTAAGTATTTACAAGCAGGGGCTGCTGAATCTCCCTCTACCTCATGTTCATGTCCTGCCTGATCATGTAGCACCACTTTCTGCCCTAATCTGCAGATACCTCCCCTGCAAGTGGGTAGGGAACGTTGTTCACTTGTTTCACAAAGCTGCAAGGAGTGAAAAGCACTAGAAAAACCAGTTTGTCCTTTCTGAGTGTCTTGGGGACTCTGGGTTTACATGGCACTAAAGGTCATTGCCAATTTCAGGCATCAGGTGAAGGAGATGAGTGGAAGGCAACAGCTCAGGTGCTCTGCTAGCACAAAACTAGGGAACATTAAATAAAACTGGCAGGTGGCATGATAAAATCACCCACAAAGGGGAAGTATTCAGTGGGGGAAACCACTGTTTTGTGCAGCTCTTCTCTTTCCTGTATATCTCCTGGTGGCTATTGTCTGCTTTGAGGAGTAGCCAGGGAGAGCTATGATACCTATGCTAAAAATATCTATGCCTACTTTTAATATATAATTGATAATTTAAGACAAGTGATTTGTAATCAGGTTAAACAAGGGTTTCTATGTCTCCATTTATAAAAGGAAAGGAAAATGCAGCTGCTTTGGGAGACATTTTACTGAACTTTAGGAAAATTGAGTAAACCTCAGCATCTTTTTCCAAAAAAACAAAGCAAAGAAAGGTTATTGTGCATTTTCTCCTGTGCTGTTCATCTCAGGAACAGGGCAAAGCTCTGCTGTTTCTTCATCGGCACCGTGTTAGCAAAAAGGGTATTTACATAGTTCAGTGCTGTAGCACTGATAGAGAACAAGAACACCTAAACCTTTAAGAGATAAGTAATTTCATATTTCTGAGCTTTAGTTTCCTCCAGTATTAGGTGTATAGCAGTGTAGTTGGGAAAGTGCCTTTATGGATCCCTTAAACCCTTCCATTAAGTCAGCAGGTCCTGGTTGGGGCCTTTGACTTTTCACATTTGTCTAACAGGCAATTCCTTCCTAGGGGATGGAGATGTGAGCAAAAGCCTTCCTCCCCCTTGTCTTCTGTCCCTGTTCTGAAGAGAAGCCCTTCAGTAATTTTCCAAATCCTGCAAACCAGGCTGCAAAAATACAACAATGAGAAGAAAATCTCACCGATTGAATTTTCTGCCTCTTGTGGGAGATTAGATATGAAATAATAAATAATATATTATATGCTCCAGGCACAATCCTGCTGGTCACTAATACCTACAGATTAGTTGTACTAATCCAGTGTGATCAGGAAGAGATGCCTGTCTACTTGGCACTATTTTGGTCCCTCGTTTATGAAACTCCATCTCCATGTTTGAAAGAAAAGTCTTTACATAACAGTAATCACTCAGATAAGGAGAGGACTAAACTGTCCCAAAACATTTTATCTTCTGCACAGATGCTGCCTATGAATTTTGACTTGATTAAATAACATGGCAATGTAATATTTTGTTCTGAATAGCAAATGCTTCTCCGTAGGAGGCAAGGAGCAAGTCTGCTCTCTTAACTGGCAATTTAGTGCAGAGCAAACAATGGGGATTGTTGGAGGTGGAGACCAAACAAACCAGAAGATCACCTGGTTGGTGAGGAGAGCTTCCAAAATGACTTAGAGATATTGGATCAAAAAATCTCGTTGCATCGCTGAGTGGCCAGTGACCCAGAAAGGTCCTCAAACATCTAGCTCATGTGCCATCATGAACCACAGAGCATTTCCCAGCTTCTCATTAGCTAAATTAAGATCTGTGGCAAGCTGTAGAAAGGGAACAGGAGAACCTGGGGACCAGTGCCTTAGGTTGTTCATGCAAGAGAACTTGTTAAATAAACAATCAGCATCTTTTTTCATCACATCCACCTCCGCTTCTGAAAAAAGAGTCACCTTGTAACACAGCCAGAACACAGTCACGTCCCAGGAAACACAACCCTGTGCAGGTTTAGGGTGCTTTTGATGTAACATGTAAGTTCAACCTGATGTGATGTTTTCCTAGAAGCTCTTGCATAGCATTAGTCCTTGCAGAGCTTGTTTTAGTAGTACTGAAATGAAGACAAAAAGGCCTTTCTTTCTTTCTTTCCTCTCCTGATGCTTCTTCCCCTTTGACGATCATCTTGTAAAATCATGGCCATCTGCAAAAGTAATAGTCTGAGGAGGAGAGAACCGGGATGTGCTGACACTGGAAACCTAGACAAAGGTTTTGCATCTGTCATAGCTCTTGTTCTTATAACTAATACTGAGTTTTTTGGGATGATTTACATCATGATAAATAAGAACGGACATGAATATCAAGATGCTGACATGAATAGAAGATGCTGCTTCACACACTTGATGTGCATGTGTAGACAAATGACTTGACTGCTGAATTGCCACCAAGTGTCACAGGAGCTCAGTCACTGAGCTTGTAAGTGCACATGTAAATGCTGATGTTTTAACCTGCAAATTGAAGCCCAGATGTGGTGCTTCGCAGTGTTGCTGTGATTACTGGGCTCAACACCCACGAGACACTTCTGCAGTATCTTCTTTTTTATTCTTTTGATTTCTATTTCTATTTATTCTTATTATTAAAAATAGAAGCAAATCATATGCAAAGCACAAGAAACTATATATAAAAAATATATACACACACACACACATATACACATATTATACATATATATGTATAATATATATAATGCACATTATATATATATGTATATAAATCTAGCAGAAAGAAGTGGATCTTATACTGAAGGATCCTATACAGGAAATGTATGCTGGTATGTGATTGAAAAAAGAAAGAGAACAGGACAAGGAGAAAAAGCAGAAGATCATTTATTTTGCTTTGTAAAGAGGCACCTAGAGAAAAATGGTAGAAAAGAACATTGGAGCATATGTTAAGATTTTGGGAGTCCACACCTTTTGCTAGTTCCTCCATCTCCTGCATGGATACCTCTGTCTTTAAAAAAAAAATGTTTCATAGGGAATTAACATATTTTGTGTGGCTTTTCCACAAACATGTTGTATCTGAAACAGCTCATTGCCCCAGGAAGTCAATGACTAGGGCAATTACTGGACCATGGAGACCTGGATCATGGTGGGCGCGAAGGCAACTTGAGGCCCCATTCTTCTTTTGTGGTGCTAGATACACCCAGAAAAACTGCCACAATCACTCATCAAGATTTATCCTTGTCATCTTCTGATGTCCCCACAACTACAGCTCTTTTCCCAAAAGATTTGTCTTCTATGGACTTCCAACCACCCAGCCGCTAAGACCCAACTGAAGACTAGTGTCTCCTCCAAGCCAGGCTGCCCTGGCTCCCCTTTGCAGCCCACAGAGATCGAGCCAGTGCAGTCAATACAGCCTAGGTCTCTCATCCCAGAGCAGATGTGTAAACTAGGGCAGAAAAATCACTATTTCTAAGTCTCTATTTCGGTTCTTTGATTTTAAAGAGAGATTGAGGTGACCAGCTCAGGTGCTTATATCTGTGTTGCACATGGCTTTAGGTGAAACAAAGCCAGCCCCAAATGTCTTCACAGCACTGTGGACGGTAGATTTTTCTATCAGAGTCACTGACAGACAAATACACATATTTTTAAATTCTTGCATATTCTCGCTATCAGGAGCATTTGCAGGAGATTGCAAGTATTTGTTAGGTTAAGATTTCATCTGCATTAATCTCACTAAAGTCAAAACTGTCTAGATAGTTAATGCAAATTTGCAATTGCTTAATCAGATCTAATAAACATGGTTCTTCTCAACAATAGTCCAAATGGGTCATGATCATGCTCTTTTATTTGTATTCCTAAAGTCTTATTTGAAGGAATGTAGGCAAGGACTATCTGTACTCTTGTAGCTTTGTCTACTGATCATAATCCCCTTGATTCAAAAACCACTCACTTAATCAGGTGCATAAGTTTTATTGTGTGACGTACGTATTTAATTTCAAGTCACCCACCAATCAAATTCATTTATACACACTGGGATTATTAGCAAGGTACAATGTGAGTTGAAGAAATTTGAACCATTTAGGAAAGAAAAGTCTGTCTGGATAATTTATTCCTCCCTACCACCCAATTCCAGGAGGAAAATTCCCAAGAAAGGGACAAGTAGGGGTAATTGGACACCAGGGACTGAGCTTACACCAGGGCTTAAAGAGCTTAAAGAGACCACCTTGGGGTCTCTTTAGCTTGCAGAAACAGAGCAGAGCTGTGCAAAGATTACTACAGCAAGAACATTTTGCACAAGGGGAAAAAACAAGCTTGAAAGGACAGAAAGCTTTTAGGAAGCACCGGTCTCCCCCAGCAGACTGTTTTTCAGCAAATTATTTGATTCTTTGCTTTTCATGTAACAATCCAGTGTGCTGTTACCACAGTCTGCTATCAGGTGGCTTACTTAGGGCTGCTGAATTTAGCATCAGTGAAACAAATGCTGAAATACGCTGGTTAAAAGAAAAAAAAAAAAAAAAAAAAAAAAAACGAAAACCATATTTTAAGGGCATTTCTGGAATCAGAAGAGATCTACTGGGGATAGAAGACCAAAACTAAAAATGGCCTCTACTTTTGTGCAACTATCCACTTGACTCGTTATATTACCACGCAGAGTTTGAAGACAGATTGGCCCAGTTTTTGCAAGCTAACAGTGGTATATTGAGATTTCCTCCAGCTCCTATTATTACTTCATGGCAACATGCCATATTTAATGGAATGATTTTAATTTAATGGATGGAGCCTCTAGTAGTAGGAGCTGTGGTGAGGGATGGAGCTCAGTGAATCCAGCAGGATTCTCTGGAGGCATGGGGATTTAAAACCTGACCCTTTAAATTCCTGGGTAATGCTAAGGGCATGAAGTGTCTTCCTGAGCTCTGAAGTCACGTGGCAAAATGCAAAGTTGGACCTCCAAGAGCCAACTTTTGACAGCACTACTCGTTTCACAACAGCGGCCCAAACTTCCAGCCATTTCCTGCAGGACACATGCAACTGCCGTGGAGGAACTCACACCATGCTAGCCCCAAAAACCCTGGCTCAGCCACGCACTGACTTGTCTCCCATCTCCCTCATCAATCTCAGCTCTCAAACTCTCCAAGTGCCAATGGCCAAATTTTCTTCTTTCTATCCACTTTGGGCTTGTCTTCCTCTTCCACTTCTCTAGTGTCTACTTGGTGCTGACTCGCAGGAGGTTTTTGTGATGATAAAAACATTGGAGGAGGAGAGGCAAAGAAAGAGAAGCTGTGTCAGGTAGCGAAGGGGCTTAGGAAATAGCAGCCCCCAAACCTCCCAGGCATTGGTGCAGAGTTTCCCCACCAACATTATGTCCCCACAGGTTCCCTGCTTGTCTGCCCAGCTCCTGGTCCCCTCACACTGCTGGGCTGCAGGCTCTGGAAGCTGTACTCCTGCATGGGGAGGCTGCTCATCCTTTTGCTTTTGGGTGTTGCCCTATTCTGGTGACCTCAGGTTTTGGGGAAAAGTGGTGCCCATGCTGCAGTGGGCTGGAAATAGCTTTCGGTTCATGTTAGTTCTCTTTATTTATTACTAATTTTAGGTGGCTAAACTGCCCTGCTTTGAATGAGAAGTCTCCAAGTGGAAGGGCTCTCACTGTTCATCCTTTCACCCTCTGTGCCAATCCCATTAGAGTTGTGTGAGCAGGGACAGTGTCCATATCCATCTCTTCTTTGGTCCTCTCTGTGTGTGAATGTCAAAGCATTTGTAAAAGGAAAATTAAATGAGAGGACTGAAGGGGCACATTTGGTGAGGAGGTGGCTGAGCCCGTGTCTGCACCCTGTGCTAGACAAACTGGAAGATTCTCCTAGCAATTAGTCCAAGGAAATGGTATCCTCAACTAACCATGAATCTTATTGAGAATGTCCAGTTCCTGGGAAACTTGGATCACTTCTTTATGTACATTTTGTAGCAGCTAGCAGACTGGTTAGACTGAGTCTGTAGAGACCCACAATAAATGTTTGTCCCTACTGGTCTGGGTCATGCAACAGGTCCCAGAGCATTTGGTGGCTGTTTGACCTTGATAATCCCGTGCAATTGAAAACCAAAATCATGTCTCTAAGGCAAATAAGGTGGCTTCTTATGTTCCTGGGCACAGGAGTATGACTACCTCAACTCTTGGTCATTATATGACATATTTAACCTGAGACCAGGGACCTGGATGGGGCTGGGGCTGAGGATGAATACCCATGTAGAGGCTGGATGAGGATGCAGTGAGTCCACAACTGTTTCAAACCATGACAAAGGATCAGAGGGGAAGGATGCATGTGACACATGTTGCCTGTGGGATTTTATGTGATCCAAAGTTTTTCCTCAGTTTCTGCTCCCTTAAAACAGCCAAAAAGGCCATAACTTTCATAAATATGAAATATGTGGCCACTCAGCCAGTGACAATGGAGGCATGGTCTTTTGCACAGATGAGCAGCCTGGGATATCCTTTAGGGTAGGTTTATAGCCCACTCTATTTATAAAGGGACCTGCACCCTCTGGTACAACATAAAAAAGGTCTCCTAAGACCTATCCATGTACCTCGTCCAGGGACACCGAGTACTCAGCCTTGCTTATCATCTTCCCTGCAAGAGACGCTTTTGGACTCCCCTCAGTCCTGCTGTGTCTCTCTGGGCACTGAGGCCTCTGGTGGGCTGCAAGTCCTCCAGTTGTGTCTCCTTCCACTCCTGTGGATGCCTATGGACATTTCTTGGGGAGACATGAAACTCTTCTTCAAAAATCAATTCCTACACTTACCACAACGTTGTGTTTTGGTGTCTTCAGAGCTTGGTAGAGAGTAGCTTTTCACCAGACTCAGGTTTTGATCCTCTCCTTCCTGCCTTTGGTAGTGGCGTGTCCTTCATGTATTCTCCTTCTTCTTCCTACATGGGTTGTAATGACATGGGTGGGTGTCTGAAGGGTCTGGAGACAATGTGGCCATGTGGCTCCTAGCTTTTCTTAGGAGAGCAGACTGATCCATAGAACTGAGTGCTTTGCTGCCAAACAATGAGTTGCTACCCATGTTTCCAGCCAGCATTTATTTATTCTTGTTTTTATTCAGCTGCACAGGGATTTAATTAGTAGGGAGGTTTCTCTCACTTCCTTTCTTCGTTTCAGTTCCTGGTGTCATTTTCATTATTAGCATTCCATTCATGATGCTTCTGCTTTGTTCAGATCACCACACTGTAAGTTGCTGGTCAAAGCTTGAAACAGAACAGGAACTTGGTGCCAAAGCTGGAGAAAATCATATTCAGAGCTTTTCTTTTTTTTTTTTTTTCTTTTTTTTTTTTGAAAGGAAGTTCTGGAAATGACCTAACTAGAACTGAGCTATCACGTGTCTTTCAGAGGTCATATACCCTCTTTATCTCTGCTTCATTTTGCTTAAAAGCTAAAATAATTTTGCCGATTTAAGTGTGTGGATTTTTGTTTTATTTTGAATTGTTTTGGGGACGGAGGTGCAGGGAGGGGGGAAAGAGAGTGCTCATACTGAAAGATTGTTTGAAGAACAGACTGCTTCTTTCAGTTCTGACCTCTCCTCTGATCACAGCAAACTATGGAAATGAATCATTCCTGGTCATTCCCACCATCATTATTTCTTGCTGTTGTGCTCTCAGGAACATGCACATTAGTGGTTCCATTCAAAGCACTTATCGAGCTATTCATTCAACCATTTTAATTCAGCATTTAGGAAATAATATTAAGTGTCATTTATTTCAAGGCAATTTGTATGGACATGTGATGTGGTCATGTCTGATCTACTGTCCAAACCAAGAGTTTGTTTCAGATAAACACAAAAAAAGAAAAAAAATTACTTCTTTTTCTGGAAAATCAAAAAAAAAAAAAAGAAAAAAGAGAAAAAAAAAACCTTTAATATCCTTTACTTTCACCTCAGAATGAAATATTTTGTTCTAGTCTTTGTTAGACTCCTAATGCAAAGATTAACCAACTCCTCCTCCTTGGAAAAACTCCTATAAATCTAGAGGTTTAACTTCAAAAAACTTATTTTTGAAGTAAAAAAAAAAAAAAACAGAAAAAAAATTGCTGGTTTTATTTTTTGCTCTTTTTTTTTTTTTTTCTGATTTATCCTTCTATCCTGTACTTCAGCTCTTGTGCATAGATGCTTCAGAGATATCTACAGGTGCCTGTGGTGGCACCATGGTATCTCTGTACTTCTGATGGTATCACTATGTATATCCAAGAGTCAGGATGCAGTGAGGACCACCTGCTCCCTAAGGGATGGGGAGCTGGGAACTGAGAGGACCAGCATGGGCTTTGTCCTCACCCTCCGCTCACCCTGGTGCTGTTCTGCACCGGAGCCAGGCAGCAGTAAAAGATCTATCAATAACCCCAGACACAGCAAATGGTGGAGCAGGTCCAGAGACCAACTGATTGGGAGCAAAAGGAGGCAGGGCCCATTGCAGAACCAGTCACTAGTTGGGCCTTAAAGAAGGAAGCTCCTGGAGTGGGTGTGAGTAGGAGTCACAGCTTATCAGGACCCTACAGAGAGCAAGTAATCACCAGCTACACTACGCAGCGTAGGTCTTTATTATCAGCAACTTCAGGCTATATTAAATTAATTCAGTACAAATAAACCACTCTGTGAGTAAATGAGATTTCATCCATATCTAACTCATTCTTACAGGGGCAGACATATTCTTATGCCATTTCTCGAGGTCAGTGTTATTCCATCATGCAGTTAGAGCTGATGCTCAATTTGTTTTTGTCATTCAGATACAGGCTTTACAGACACCCTTTACTTCACATTGCTTCCTCCTCTCTGAGGTCTTCAATCCACCTCAAGCTAGTTAATATCATAAATTATACTAAATGCAACTAACACGTTCTTTGTTACACATACCTTTTCACTTATTTGCCTGACTGTTCCACTCTGACAGAGCAGGTTTGGGGCCTGCAACACTGTCTGAATGACACTGCATCCTACTGACAACTCCAAGTGGACTGTAGTTCATTTGTGCAGCAACAGACCCCTAACAAAACACTCCATCTGCACCACTGGGCCAACACTTTGGGATGTGATCAGGAAAACTGTCATTCAGGGTTACCTAGCTTGTAGTTTACAACCGTTTAGCTTCTTCCCTTAAGTCAAAGTCCATTTATCCCCAAGCTGAACTTAGATCAGTGCTATTCTCAGCTTTACTGCATGGGATAGCGTTCTGTTTTGCAGGCAGATGCAGAGATGAGTATATTTCAGCACACATACAATGGTTGTTGTTCGTGCATGACTTCAAAACACTGTTACACCCCAGCAGAAGACGTCTGTTATGCTCAGACCTCCTCTGTTCACTCTCTTTTGTACTCAGAGGACAACACATATGCAGAAATGAGGACAGTTTGTATTTTAAAAGAGAAAAAAAAAAAAACCCTCTTTCTGAGCATCTTTTTTGCTTCCAGTCTTTGCCCGCTCCCCTGGCTTGGGGGAAGCCATTGTCTTTGAAACAGCAGCTCCCTGGGAAAGAGGCCAGACAGAAGTGAAAGAGGCAGAAATCAGCTCAGGGTAGAAAAAGGAGCAAGCAGCGGGTCTCTGCAATACCCTCCCTGGAGTGATAGTCCTACAGAGGATATCAATGCTAATTGTCTCTAGTTTGATTAGTGTAGGCAGCCAGCACTTTCCAACTCAGCCATCCAACTCAGCCTCATCTGAAGGGCCGCTGTTGTTCTTTCCGTTTTTATTTCCAAGCTAGTGCTGGAATGATCATGGATCTTTCCTTGACTTAGCTTACGAGCATATTTACATGTTCCTTCAATGAAGACCTCTCCCTTTTGCTTTGTTCCATGTCATGAAGCCCCTTTTGAGGCAGGAGACTGTGGTCAGGAGGTGGAGGCTGTGTCTAGGCCTTTCTTACATGGCAATTCAACTTGATCACCCATCGCTCACTTGGACCCTTGCTGGTGGTATCCCATAGCACCACATTGCCCCTAAGTGGAAAGGTGGCTAAGGTTGTGGTAGGAGATAAAGACTCATTTCTCATGAAAGCTGCTAGTTGAAAGTAAGCAGGCTGTGGCAGCATGTGATTCTGTGTGTCTTGTTCCTGGCTCTTACCTCATCCAGTTTTCACCCTCTTCTTTTCCTATGCTTCATTCCCCATCTGTTAGGACACCAAGGTCCTTGCAGCCTGGGATTCTCAAGTGAGTTCTCACGGGAACTGTCATGTTCTCAAGGAGAAAGTAAACATCCCAGGGCACTTATGTCCCAGCAGATGTTTGCTCTGGCCCAAGGCACTCTGTCATTCCCACCACACCATAATGTGCTGAGCAGCCATTAGGCCTATGCTTCCCATCACCAGCACAAAATACAGACTCTTGCACAAGTGCTCCATAACACAGACTATTTCCATCTGTCCTTCAGACAGGCCATCATTAATGCTTCAACCAGAAATAAGGTTAAGATAACACATAGAAATAGTCAATGATCAAAGATGATCTCAAAAGTCCCAATTTGTCAGCAGGGCAAATTTCTTCTGAAATCCACGGAATCAATTTGCATGGCCACAACAGCACAAAAATCCCTACCTGACCCACTGTGCAACACTGGAAAGTTTCTTTTTAAAAGTCAGCAGGGCTTGGAGCTCTCTCCATTAAGACCACTTGTATTTTGATATAACTCCTGATCACACTGAATTTACTGTAGAGATCTGAAAGCAAAATCAGACATTTAGGTCATCATTTTCACTTGTTGACTGAGGCTTCTCAGAGAATGCTTACAGACATGGTGTTCTGTATAAATTCCATGTAGTGGAGAATAAGGCAAAGATTTAGATTATCATCTGGAGGCTGTTGTAAGGGGTTAAGAGAGAAGAGGATGAAAGTTATTTTCCTACAAGGGAAGATGGGGATTTGGCATTGTTCAATTCTCATAGAATGCATCGTCTGAGAGAGTTGGGTCATGATCATCAACAGGACCATCACCAGTAGGCACCAGCTTTGGCAGCCTGATCTGCCTCTGAGTCTTGTCTTTGGGGAGGTCCTTGAGGAAGCCACAGTAGGACAATCTACTGTCTGAGAGATTGTGACAGTACCTGAAGGAGGATGTTAATAGGAAGATCTTTCTATTTCCAAGTCTGTACTCCCTGCTAGCCTAGTGCAGATTCCTTAGAGCACTTTGCACAGTACCTATGTGTATGTATACCTATGTGTACCTATGTACACTGTGTACCTATGCAGCTCCACTGCATGGAGCTCCAGGGTTTATACATGGGAGTCTTATGTCCAGGCAAAGTCACAGAAGAGCTGACCAATACTGTTGGCACATCCAGGAGGGATCTTCACCAACCAGGGGCATCTGGTTGATACATCTAGTGTGCAACTCATTCTGACTTTGTTCTCTTGGTTCATTCTGGGTAGAAATTTTTGAGATTGGCTCAATTATAACCGACGAAAAGAAAAAAAAAACAGAAATAGATTTTGATTTTGCTCTTTAAATGCTTATTTGATTGAGGAGGTAATGAAAGGTGCAATATCCAGTGCTGTCCTGGAAAGCTGCTGATACCAACTCACTGTTTGTCTGTGTGAGAGGAAACAATATAACTGGAAAACCTCCTACAACACTGCCTCTCACTGGTAAAAATCTCAGTGACACTAAACTAGTTTAATGCAAAAGAATTCCATCTGGGGATTGCATTCTCCTCATGGAAGGGCTGTATTGTACCTCTGCCCCTCAGCAAGCTGTGTATAAGTTGTTTTGTATTGTTGGCTGAGCTCAACTATGTTTTTCCAGAGGAACACCATTTACCAGCCTTGAAGGGAAGCACCTAATCACCATACTGTCCAGACACATTCTTCTGACAAGGATATCCCCTCGAGCAACCCTATCACGTTCTAAGGTTGTTGTTTTCCTTCTATGCCTGCCTTCTCCTCCCCAGAAAGGAGTCTGCCTGGTCAGGGATTTGATGGGGACTGGGTGTGGTGGAAATATCAGTCAATTTGGCTAAGATTCATAGGTGAGGGCTTGAATAGGCAACAGACCAAGGTAGGCTCCTTCAGAGGCTGAGTCAGAGCTTGCTTTGACATTTGAAATCACCTCCTGGTGATGCTTGCTACGTAGTGACAGTTTTTGAAAGCTGAGGGAGTCTAAACACCAAAATTACTGTGCTTTTAGGCTTTTACAGTTGCACTCAGTGTTAGGTTTGAGTCATCACAACAAAACAGCTGAACACAACTGTGCCCAAAAGCTTTTAGTAAAGGCAAAGCTCAAGTATAATTTGTCCTGCTCCTTTTCTGCCCTTTGTGACTCAGTTTCCCTGCTTGGATAGAAAACTGACCTGCTCCAGAGTAGGCAGTGCAAACAAACAGCAGTTTGGGTCTGAGGTGCTGCAGCAGGTAGTTGTCCAAAATCATGCTGCATGTCTTTCAAATGCATCCAAAAGTCTTGGAGCATCTGGAAGAAGTAGGCAGTGTGTGCTTTGGGGGATGGGGATGGGCTTTCCTTTCCCGTAGAGCATCAGAGTGGCTCTAATGTGCACTGTTTCACCATGAAATGTTTCACCACATGTCTCTTGGACCCTAAGTATTACAGACACTTGCTGAACCCTAATATCCACCTTTGCTCTGCAGTGTCCTGGTAGTTACATAGCAGTGTTGCAGAGAAATCTTAGGGAGTGACTCGGAGGACCTTGGACTCCCTCCACAGCTCTGCTTCCCTGGGGACTTTCAAGATGTAGAGATCTCACTTGCCAGGGAACACTCAAGCAAAATCATCAGCTGTGAGCAATAAAGATCACTGAACTGTCCATGCTTTGGAGAAGCTCCGTAGTTTCCTTACACCTCCAAGAGAATGGGAAAACACCCCAAAAAGGAAACAGTATCCAGTTTTCTAGTCCATAGAGTTTGAAGCCCTTTTCAGCTATTTAAGTTGCTTGTTTTGAATTCCATAAATAAAGCCCAACAAAATCAAGATCCAGCCAAGAGCTTCAGAGTAAAAGACAATTAGAGAGTTAGTTAACAATCATCACCATTGTTAACTTGTTATCCCAAGCTGGTGAAGTGAGTAATGACTCTGGGACTTGAGTGGCAAAGGCAGCCCTTGAGACATTGGAGATGTAAGAAACTTCATACTAAGACAAACAATTCTCATTTGCCCCCAGTCAGTAGGGCTGTGATGGTACAAAGCAGAATGCAATCTGCTGGCTTATTGGCTAGTTTTAGAAAATAGTCACTAATTTCACATAACTTATTTTTAGGGACTTGACATAAGCCAATTTGAGAGCCTGATTTGGGGCGCTCAAGGCTTAGTACTCGCTGGTCACTATTTCTCCCAAATTTGTAGAGCCAGGTTGGCTAGTAATTCAGGTCCATCAGCTTAATGGATGAAAGTGAATCAGAGCTACAGGATGGAGAAGAGGAGACGTGGCTCTTACTTTAAATCCTTGAGTACATGGGATAGGATCTCTTCAGCTCTCTCAGAAACACTGTGATATAGTCAAAATAAATACTTTTCAGGCTTCTTGGCTAAATTTTGCCGACACAAGACAATTTGGGTAGCCACAGTTTCTGCATGCTTTAGAGAGATAGACATCCTATTACCAGGATCCCTCCATCTTCAAGTACTCTGTTGTGAACCAGAGATACCCTGCAGGTGATCCTCAGAAAACAACTGCAGAAGATTGGCTTCCAGTAGTGCTCTTCCCCCTCCACTGCACTCAGGTTAAATTCCACCATAAGGCCAGCAGAAATTGTTTCCATTCCCCTTCAAAAAAGGACTTTTGCCAAGGTGTGAGAACTATGATGGATCATTAGTATTGGATGGGATCATCACTCTCTGCTCGTTGTGGTTGGGACTGCTGTTGCTTCTTGTGGCCTCCCCTCTTTTCATGTGTGGGACAGATTCTTCCCATATGTGGATTTTCTGATGCCTTTTCAGGTACTGCTTCAACCGATAGCATTTCCCACACATTCCCCACTTGTAGGCCCCACCTCAGGAGTGAAGCAGCTGGTGCTTAATGAGGTGCCACTTCTGGAGGAAGCATTTCCCACACTTGGTGCCTTTGCAAGGTCTCGTACGAATGTGGATTTTCTGATACCTGAAGAGACTGGCCTTCTGATTGAAGGTCTTCTCACACTCAGGGCACTAGTAGGGCTCCTCCTTGGTATGGATCCTCTGGTGCCAAACCAGATTCGATCTCTGGGTGAAGCTCTTCCCACACTCAGTGCATTTAAATGGCTCACTCATGGACTCTTTGGTGTCGGATTAGTTTCCGGCTCATGTGAAAGCTCTCCCTGCACTCACTGCACTTGTATGGCCCCTCACTTGTGTGGATCTTCCGGTGTCTGGTCAAGTTTGATTTCTGATTGAAACTCTTACTGCACTCAGGACAGAGGAATATCCATTCACCCTTGGGAAGTCCCTTTGTTGAGGGATCTTTCTTGGACATGATTTGTTCTCCATTCTCCAGCAGCCCTTCTTTGGTGGGCTGAAGGCATTTCTGCTTCCTCTTTGGGCTCTGTTTTTCCCAGTTGTCATCTTCCACACTGGCTTCCTCTTTTATTTAGATCCCATAAGGGATCCCATACTCAATGATTTCCTGTGGTTCTTCCTTCACCTGGAGCACTTGGTGGCTGACTATGGGGGCTTCTCCCTCATGCTGGGCATCTCCTTCCTTTTTAACCTGGCTTCCACATAAAGCCATCAGTAAGAACTTTGGATCAAAGTGCTTTCTGTAGCCTGTTTTTTCTAATGGTTCTTCTTTGATACAAAGTTTTTGGCAGGCTATTGCAGTGATATTTACTTCACCTTCAATGGCTGGTTCTGTTTCTTCCTTCATCTGGATTTTCCAAGGAAGGCTCTTTGGATTAGATAAGTTTCCAGGTATACTACACTCTTGATCTCCCTCTCCATCACAGATCATGTTCTCCAACATATTGTCCTCCAACATGAAAGCCAAGTCAGGCTCTTCTTTAATCTGGATGATCCGGAGAGGCATGCCATTGATGTACCCTCCAGCAGCTTTTGCTTAGCATGTTTTCTCTGGTGGATGTTGAAATACCTTTTGGTGCTCAAACTCTTCCCACACTCTGTGCAAATGAAGGGCCCCCCACAGAGGTGTATCTTCTGGTGGGCCAGCAGTGTGGCACTTTGCCCAAAGCACCTGCTGCAATCAGGGCATTTGAAGAGCTTCTCTCGCCTGTGGATTTCCTTGTGTGCAGTGAGTGTCCCCTTCTTCACAAAGCTCTTCCCACACTCCATGCAGGCAAATGGTCTCTTCTCCATGTGGGTCTGCATGTGGACATTAAAGTATATCTTTGTGATCAGACTCTTCCCACAGTGGGCACAAAGGAAGGGGCCACCCTTGGCATGTGTCTTCTGGTGGGCAGTCAGGCATATTTCTAGATGGAAGCAGCCCCCACACTCCCTGCAGCAGAAGGGTCTCTCTCCTGTATGGTTGCTCTGATGGGTTATGAGGTGGCCCCAGGTTGTAAACTATCTCCCACATTCCCTGCAGGTGAAGAGCTCCTCTGTCTTGCGGATCTTCTAGTGTCTCTTCAGGTTTCCCTTCTTGCTGAAGGATTTACCACATTCCAGACATGAGTGAGTCTTCAATACCATATGCTTAACCAAGCTCTTCATGACAGTAGCACCCTGGGCTGCCAAGCAGGCGTGAAAAAGCCAGTGTTATGAAGATGGACTGGCTGAGAGGATATGAAAATCATCAGCACTCAAGCATCAAAATGTCATTCAATGGATACACTTTGGTCCCCACAGCAAAAAGGTGGTGCTGCTCCAGGAGTATCTGGTCATCTTCATTTCTCAGTCACCTCTTATCTCAGCTGCAGACATAATGTTTTAAACTCCATCTCCTGTTTCTCTGACCTCCCATTACGGAGGTTCCCAGGCAATTATGGAACCTTGAGGTGTTGGACTGCAAAAAAAAAAAAAAAAAAAAAAAAAGAGCAAATTGAGGCATTATTTCTTCTCCACAAGCATAGTGTACTGTGTGAACACAATAGGTGTCATCTTGGCTGCTACATTGGAGACTGAATCGGAGACTTTTGAAGCCACAGTCTAGGCTGGACTCCAACAGAGGGAGCTGGAACTAATTTTCCCTGTATGTGGGGAGAGTCTATAACATACTCACACCCTCAGACCCTGAGGTTTTGACTATATTATTGCTCCTCTAGTAACTTGCCTTCAGCATAGCTCGCTACGGATTAACAGTGCTTCTATTGAGATGATTTATAAATTAACAAGCTAATTAGTTAATGCACTTTGCACTGTTGCAACTAGTCCCATTTCTAAAGAGTGACTGTGGGGTAGCCAAAATTCTCCAAACCTAGAAAAACAAACAAACAAACTTGTCACCTCTGGCAGTGTACTGTTTGGTGTTGTCAGACCTCCTTGCTCAGGGAAAGGCATGTCAGTGCTGTCCTCATTTTTCCGCTGGAGCACTAAGGATTGGGAAGTTTTAACGTGGTCACAGAAGGCTGAATCAATAGCCTGGGACCTTTAATTTCCATTCTTACTTTTTCTAAACACTGAGTTGCATTAGACATGTGGGAGGCACAAACACCATCTCCTATCAAGACTGTGAATTCCCTCAGGAAGAAGCCTGAAAGGCCAAGAGGAGAAAGATATGGATATCCAAGGTGCCTGTTAAAACAGGATATACATGTGATAGGTGATTTGGAAATATTTAAAGGAGATGTATAGCTGTCTAAATAATGCAGCGTTTGCAGAAATACACTCCTCAGATTAAAAGGGTCAGAGTGGGAAGTGAAGATGCAGACAGGGAAAGCTTTTTTGGACTGCTTGGTTGTTCCACTCAGCTTCTGTCTTCAACTTACCCATCTGGATTGGCACAGAAGCCAGTAAGATCCCTGACAGAAGTACGGTGGTGCATCTGTCCCAGCTGAATTCACCACATTGTTATAGAAACCAATGGTGAGGAAAAACCTACTCACAGTTCTGAATCAGGAAAGATGAAACACACATGCCTGGAGCAGGATCTGGGGACAGTGTTTGCCAAAGGAGGGGAGGCCTTGTGGAGAATTGAGATCACCTCCCAACGAGCAGGTAACTGATACCAGCAATGGGTATCATGAGACAAAGCCTCAGTGTCAGCCAGGTTCTAAAGAAGAGTTCAAAGGTGTGTTTTTATTGAGGAAGCAGTAAGAATTAACCCTCTGAGCAGCTTACAGGGGCAGCCCCCCTGTCACTGATGATCCTTCTGCCAAACGTGGATGATTTTCTGAGTGATGCGCTCAGACACAGTAGCAGTTCAGACAGACTGGTGTGATGGCCCGTCCCTGCATACTGGATGTTCAAAGCCACCCCTATGAGATAACAACTTTCTGGCCAGTAAATTCACAGCAGTCCTTCAAATGTCTCTGAGTTTTGGCAAAAGGAACACATATCTGAACTCAGATCATTGTAAAAAATAATAAAAAAAGAAAATTCTATTTTTTTTTTTTTTTTTAGCATCCATGTCCTGCAGATTCAAATCCTGATTTTACATCCAGCTCTCCAATACCCCAGGCTTAGGGTCTGAATCAAGGACAGAGTCAGTCTTTAAGAAGTTAATGTTTCTTTATTTCCTCTCCCTGGGCAAATAAACACAATTGGGGCTGAAAGCAACTTACCTGAGCAAGCCATTAATCCTTGTTGGGCATTTCTCTCCTCCTGGGGAGTCAGCGGTACTAGAGAGCTCGCGACTTGGCTGCAAGTTGTGTCCTGTCGTGTTGTAGCTGGGCTGACCTAAATGAAGTCTGCTGCCAGCATGGTGAGAGCTACTGCAGGAAGGGTGAAGCTCTACAAAGACACATGGCAAAGGTTGAATGAGCAGAGGGAGGATGGAGAGGATGCTCATGATTTGCACCACCGAGATGGATTTTTCTCCTGGCTGCGATGGTGTTTGCAGGCTCATAGGGAGGGAGAGGACAGGAAATTCCCCCCAGTATGTCTTTATTCTGGACCACTACTTTTATGGGAAGCTGGATGGGTTCTGGGTTTACACTGCCTTTTGGGAATTGTAGTTCTTCAGAGAAGTCTTGGTCCCTGGTCCTGCCTATGCAGTTCTGCATACCAGTGAGACAGGATCAGGCCATTTGTGCCTTGTCCCTATTACACTGGCTTTTTTTTTTTTTTTTTCCCTGCAGGAAGGAAAAAATATCCTCTAACCCTGCAACCGCTTTTCTTTCCTCCTGGGCTATTTGTGTCTGGGACTCACTTTGGGATGAATCACCAATGGAAAGGTGTATGTCAGGCAGTATAGGAGCATTTCTGTGTCCCATAGGGAGAGGCAGCAGCTAAGACTACTGATCAGGTAGCAAGAACGGAGCTTCTTTTTAATGATCAGTTAAAGTACAAAGTGACTGTGTAGATTATGAAAGGGTAGACACTGAGGCATGTGGTCTAGTTTTGGTAGAGAGATGAGCACCACCTGGTGATGAACCTCACAGGATCTCACAAAAAGAAGTGGCTTTCCCAGACTTTTCCAAACCTGAACCTGCAGAAAGAAACTGAGAAACCCACCAGGAAGCTCTACTCCAGCTTTTTTCTCTGGTAGGGTTTTAGGAGTATGAGGGGAAGCTATTCCAGCATGACAGTTTCTTGGGGCACAGTTTTTCCCACATCTCTGGGGGAAGGTGGACATGTCAACTTGTATCCTATTCCAGTGAAGGAAGAAGACAAATTAATCACAGAATCATGACTGAATCTACTCAGAGCTTGATGAAAAGAGGAGACCAAACATGCCATTGTGCAAGACTCAGATTCTGCTTGAACTATTAAAATGGATTCAGGAATCCTCGCGCTCATTCCCAGAAGAGCTTCATAGTCAGGGTTGTTGGAGCAGGGTTAGAGTAACTGTCATGTCCAAAATCCTTTCTTCCTAAGCCCAGTTTGGAAATTATGGATATCCAAGAAAGGGAATTCTCTGTGTCCACAGAGTTCAGGAAGGGAGGTGAAATACTTCTCACTTTTGATGGATCAGTCAGAAGCAATTGATACTCCATGGTTTTTGTAACTGAGTGTAACAGCGTGAACCAGGCTACCCATTTTCCTTAGGCAGAAGCTTGTTTAAAATTAGCAACAACAGGCTGAGGCTCTAGACCAGTTTCCTACACCTCTGTACGTTGTGTCCATGACCAGGTCATCTATTTCTCTGGCCTTTACAAGCGCCCTGTGATACTGCTGTTGGTGGCCTCCCAGTCTGAAAGGAATCTGTACACGTTTGGAAAGCAGAACTGGCTTGATGAGAGCTCTAATGTGAGCTACAGTGACTCTGAGACTGCAATGTACCACTAGATGCCAGTGGAAGCTCTTAACAGCCTGTTCTCATTTAGAGAAACAGATATTTTGGGCAATTTGATGTGTTTTATAATTTTTTTTTTTAGAAGTCAATCCTCATTTTCAATCTAACAGAAGCTTGCTTGCCTCTGGGAATTTTGGTAGTATGTATAAATAAACGTGTGAATGTGTTTGTATGCATCATTTTTTTTTTTTCTGTTTATGTATGTATATGTTGTGGGCTTTTTTCCCCCTATTTTCTGTATTCTTCAGAAGACAACTTCTTTCCAGAGTTTCTTCTGAAGACAGAAACCCAACCTCATGTTCCTTTCTTCACCTCATTTCCATCCAGCACACCAGCTTTCCGAATCCTTCACTTGCAAAGTCCTCTGGCCACATCAGACTCTACTACCCTGACCTGGACACTCCATGTCCAAGAAGATAGGACTATCCCAAGGACACTTGGAATGAATGTAAACCCCAGCACCATTCCAGGGTGTAGGAAGTGTGTGTGTCTTGTGTGCTGGGGCACAACTATCCTCCCACTGCAGGATCACTAAAGGCTAGGGACAATTTCCCCCTTGGCCAAGTTGTGTTTTGGTTCTATATTCTAATCCTGTACATGATGCACCTATTCCTCTCTGAAGGGCCCAGTGCTGTTTGCCATTGGAGACAAGATACCACAGTCAGCAGAATAAAGGTCTGATCCATTTTGGCAATTACTGCGTTGTTTTTTCAGACAAACAAAACTTTGTGTTTGGCTGGCCAACTGTATCTGACAAGGCTGCATCCAGCAGGAGAAGCAAGAGCTAAATTTAAGTCAAGCTGTCATGTGCTCCAGTGACTGATTAATTACACAATGAAATAAAAACAAATTTTAGGCAAAATAAAGGAGGGGGAAAAATGAAACATCCTCTCCATTTTACAGAGGAAATATTGCAGCAAGTTTATTGAAGACACCACTGTTGATTACATCAGAAAGCTTCAGAACACTACTATTGCCTTGTTGTTTGGAGTGCACACAAAACAGGGAAGCTGCACAAAGTGACACAGAGGGATAAGGGAACAAGGGGCCCAAAAAATTGTTTATGTGAGTCCATGGTTGTTCCCAAGATCTATAAACGTGATACATTCCTACTGAATCTGAGCAAGACCTGGGTTGCCTTACTGTTCTGTAGAATGTTTTTCATTAATTTAGTAACCAACACCTACAAAAAGCTAGTGGTATCTCATGTGGAACATTTTTGTGGAACTGCTTGATGTCTAACGGCATGGTGGTATCTGCTAGAAAGAGATGTGCTTCCTGAACATGGAGACTGAGTTGTCTTTTTGTCCTCCTTGTGCTATGGGTGGGATACAACACTTGCAGGTCTGCCTATGATGATTTAGAAAAGACTTGATGACATCCCTAAGGTCTCACAGCACATCACTGGTGGAGGAAGAGAGAAGCATCTTAGCACCTGGTATAAGTCATTCCTGACTCTTAGGATTCTTCAGTGCTGATTTGTACTGGCTGAAGTTTATCCTGGAAGCTGCAGGAAGGCTCTTTCCCATTCCCAGTTTGCATGCCTGGTCTGTCTTCTGAGAGTCACTCTTTGTAGATCTGACCTGTTTAATACAGATTTTTATTTTCATCTCATAATCAGTACAAAATAGAAGGATGTCCACTGAGCAGATCACCACTCTTCCCAGCAATCCAGTCCCGTGGGACTGTTTTGGAGAGTGTTTGAGTCCTTCCTGAGGGAACCCACCCTTACATTCTACTGACCTCCAGTAGGAAAGGAGTGTCTCACCTCCAGAGTGAAACTTCTTTGTGCTTATTTATGTCTCTTCTTAGTCAGTTGCATTCCAATCCATCCCCATGTTTTGGAGGTTCAACAATCTTGGTCTACGAGAGTGACTTGCAATGTGCTTCCATCTGATCACTTGTGGATTTTCCCTGTATACTGTCCCGCTTAATGAAGCAGCTTCTCCTGTGCCTTTATAACAAACCATCCATGATTCAAAATTTACTGTTTTGGTCTCATCCTTCTTCCAGACCTGACCCCTAAAGTCCTCCCTGTCCTAGAAACACAGGTAATGAAGTCGCAGCAATGTGAGTGCTCCTTCCCTTCTAGTGTGCCACTGAGTGCCATACATTTATCCGCAAGCCTTTGGCTAGGTGTCTTCCAAGTGCAGCCCATAAAAGCAGAGCTTAGGCATGAGCCTGGTATTTGCTGGTGCCTCAGTTGTCCTTTGTGGAGGAGAGAGTAAGCAAACCCACCTGTGAACTCTGGGCACTGTGAGACTGTGGGCAGAGCAGAGAAGGAGAAGTCTTCACTATAAAATACCTGCAGTGGAGCGAGGCTCTCTGATGATTAAAACATCTTATATTCAGTGGAGAAATTTCAAGGACATGATTCATTTGCCCTAATTCAGATGTATGCCTTAGGCTGAGTCACACCCTGGATCTCACTGACCCTATTTCTACTCGCTGCCTAGGAAGCCCATCTCAGACACAGACGTGCACATAAATCCTGCTGTCAGCCAGCTGCCCGAGGGACTGAACTCTGATGTGCCAGCTCCCCTCTTCTCCTGACTCCTGCCTGCCCTATTCCTCACTGGGATTTATCAGTGGAGACTAAAGGAAAGGGGTAGGTGAGAATTTCCTTCTAGAAGTCAAGGAAGTGTTATCCCTCCTCTGGAGCTGTCCATGACACAAGATTCAGGGCTTGAGGCAACCTGCTGCACACAACCATGACAGCTGCAGACAGCTCTGGAAGAGACACTAATAAATGTATAATCAAATCCCTTAGGCTGTCTGGGAGGAGGGCTTGTTGCAACAATTCTTTTTCTTGCCTTCTACCATAGCAATATTTAGCCCTTCCTTGCACTGATTTCCTCCACATAGTAAAAATACAGCCCAAGAGGGAGTTTCACCTTTTCCCTATATCAAGGGAAAAAGTAATACAGTAATGAAGTATTTAGCCCAATCCTTCTTACAGAATAGGTATATTTCTTCTTTTTGTCATAATTCCCTTTCATCTCTCTAACCTCGTTTGTCATTCTTCTCCAAACTCCCTCTCACTTGAACAACAGAATTTTTCTATCTAAAATCTGTAGGACTTACAGTGAGAAAGAGTGATAAAGACGATTTTAGGTGAGTGTATGTTTTGTGTGTGAAGTATTCAGGAGTTCAAAGTGCCTTTTTTAATTTAGAGAGTACAGGACTAATATACTGGTGAATAAGAGTATCCAAAAAAGATCTTTTGTGAGCTCTTTAAAGACCAGTTGAAAAATATGCTTTTGTAAGCATATGAAATGCGAATGGAATTAAAAGCCATTTGCTCTTACATTCTACTAATCTAATCTGCTCACTCTAATGCTTAGGACAGTAGAAAAACTTTTGGACTCAAGCTCAGAATGTTTAAAATGCAAACTTACAGTGGAGAAAAAGAGGTCTTGCATAGTTACAGCAAGACTTGGAAGTCAGTATTTCAGGAAAAGTGTTTGGGATCTTGTGGCCAAGGATGTTTAGGACCAGTAATTCATATGTTCCTAGTATCTCAGTTGTCATCCTGTAACCAGGATGCACATTTGTACTTCCAAGGCTCTGCATCCCTCATGGTTAGCTAGCAGGATGGATGGCATTGCTAGGCAGCTACAAGGAATACTCTTAACATGTGTTTATAAGTATTTAGCATCTTGCCTGGGTTAGAAGTCACAATAAAGTGCCTATGTTTTGAGAATGCAACATAAGTGTTGCAATATTTAAAAGGACTTGTTGGGAGCCTGCACAGGGGAGAAGAGATTTTTGACATTTCAGGGTTTGTTGTCTTGTTTTCTTATACTTCTTTTGGAGGTGGAGAAAGTGTGTGACAATTCAGATCTTGATTTTTTTTATATGTGTTCTCAAGGAAAGGATGCTTTAAGGGTCAAAAAAGGAAGCTGGGAAGGAAAGAACCCTCTTTTCTTGCTAGACACACAATCAGCGTGGGCTACAATATCTTATCAGGTAGTCTTAACATTCTACAGCAAATAGCACTAGAAATTTCTTTGTACACTCTTTCATGATTTTCCCATCTTCAATTTGGAGAAAACCTCCAGAAAGCCCTGGATCTCAAAACTGTTGAAATGTAGACTTCTAGTACGGAATCTTTGCAGGCACAGAATGGATATAAAAACAATGTGTTGACTCAGATAACAGTTTTGTTTTTTGGACATGTGATTTCATTCTCTTGAAAATTAATTTGGAGCTCCTGGAATCAACCTGTTGTAGGTTTTAGAAAGAACTGATATTATCTAGCAACTACAAAAGAAAGAAATATTCTTTAGTAATAACAAGTAGTGTGAGGCCTTACATCATTAGCTAAGGGTACAAATCAATGGTACAGTGTCCAGACAGCAGCTGATGATGAGTGGAGCCCCCAGAAGTTGCTAGTAGAGCCTATATTGTCCAGCGTATACCTGATCTTCAGTCAAGTGGTGGTACAGGCTGCCCAGAGGGGCTGTGGAATCTCTATCTCTGGGGTTTTCAGAAACGGACAGAGTCCTGAGCAACCTGTTTTGTCCTCATTGCTTGGCATGCTTTGAGTAGGAAGCCGGACTGGAGAGCTCCTGAAGTCACCTCAAACATGAAATGTCTGATGATGCTATGATGTTGTGACCCAGGCAATGACAGAATGTGTTCTCAAGAAATCTACAGTTGACAGAAAGTTAAGGACAATGGCTGACATAACTGCAATCACGAGGGAAAGCTAAAGAGAAGTTAGGGGAAGAAGGTAAGGAGTAATTCAGCAATGTGAATTGGAGGCTAAAGGTTGAGCTAAGCTGCCTGCAATTGCTTGTAAAAGAGTTATAAAATCATTGGACCCACACTTTTATCAGGAATGGCAGATGGTATAACAAAGGGCAGTGACCACAGATTTTAGTCTGAGAAATTTAGGTGGGACATTAGAAAAAAATGTTCACTTGGGTTGGTGGTGCACAAGAGCCATATCTTGTGCCTGGAGATGTTCCTTTACATACACCAGAATATGCCTGCAATTTTGCAGTGGTCAGTGGTTTACTCTTCAGGATAAGTACCAGGGATAGCTCCTCCTCCTTACTGTAGCAAAACTATTTTACATCTCAGTACCTACTTCCTCACAAATTTGATTGCATTCTGGGTTGAGATATGAATTCAAAGCTTAGCTTGTTTTCCTACCTTTTCTTTATTTCAGAGATCACATCATATATCAGAGATTTGATTTGTGTGTGTGTGCATGTCTGTAAAAGCCTGGGTTGACCATTATGATGTCCAACTTGTTCTCCAGTAAAAGACAGAATATGAAAAGGACCCTCAATAACACCTATTTTCTTCAAAGGCATCCAATATTTACTGAAGCTCAACAGATAGTTCAATCCTGTGTCTAAAGGGATTTCTACTGCTTTTTGTCTAAAGAAATGCTCTTGTAGTTTAAGAGCACTCTCAGCTTTAGAATATCTGTGATGGTTGAGAACGAATATTCTTCGGTCATTCTTTTCTGCGTTCCATGGAGGATTTAGCCTTTTCCCATACTGATACTGATTACTGATACTAATTATGTGATAACAAGTCTCCTTTTGCATGAATCCAGGCCCTCATTTAGTGTTCTGTGGACTAGCCTGAACCTTAGCAATTTGTGTTGCAAAAGTGAAAGCATTAAGGCTTTCAACACAAGCATCACACCTTTACTGGAAGCTCACCCTGTTAAAGGCTCCTTCTGCACAGTGGGAAGCTGTTAGTCTCCCCTCAGCCTCTATAGGTGAAGAACCATGATTTCATAAACATGGTTTATGTCCCTAGAGAGCAAAGTGCTGTTAGAAAATGAGTGGATGGCTCTTCTCTTGAACAGATGGTGCTTATTAGCAGGATAAGCACCATAAAAGAAACCTTTGAAATGTTAGGACTTTGCTGATCTGCTATTGAAATCCATGGGATCTTTAACAGTAACTTCAACTGAAATGGAATTAAGTAGATTGAATTATTTAATAGAGTTTATACTGTTGCTAGTAAGCAAATTTTTCCAAAAAAGATAAATGGAAAGCAGCCACACAATCTAGCTAGAATAATTTTTTCCTTTTTATTAACTCAGAAATTTCCTGCATTTTTTTTCTGTTTTTATGTTTTTGTATGCAAATATCTCTATACAAATGAGATTATATATTTAAGTCTTTCTCGATTTAAGTAAATCTCCAATGATGGAGAAACTTCCAGTCTCCCCAGGCAAGTACCTCTTCCAGAAGGAAGCAGAATTTATGTCATGGTCTTTCTAATGACATCTCAGCCTGTCCATCAGAAAATGTCTTTTATAACGAGTCTTACCTTTCTGATAGTTGGGTGCTGTTAACCATGAAGTGCAACCCTTTTTTCCTGTTATTTTTCCTAACTGACGCCACCTCACTAGACTCTGTAGCATTGCACAGTATGTGATTTTCTTGGTGAGAGTGTCTTGATATAATCACACTGAGCAGTACTCTTCCCATGGAACAATTTGTCCCGAGTGCATCATGGGCTGGGCAATGACAGGTATTTACAGAAACAACTGGTTGGTGGTCAGGTGCCAGAGGCTTTGCTTAGTAAAGCACTAAGTTTTCTCTGGGTGATGGGCACTGAGTTGTGTCCATTTAGTAGGGAGCATTTCTGAGTCCTTCTGCAAAGTGACTAAATGGTGTTTCTGAAACACATAAGATCATTTATCAAACAAGGATCTCCAGAATTGGTGCAATCACACCCATGTGCCTGTAGACTACTTCTGAGTCCCTCCAATTTTTTTCCCTCTTCTTCCCTTACCTCCTTCTCTCAGGTCCCTTTCACTGAGACACTGTTAAACTGAACCAAATTCAGACTTCAGAAGTAGTCTTGCTCTAAATGGTCATTAGGCTCCCTCTATTGTCAGTAGAGGGATATAATAACAGCCCATCCCATCTTTGGAAACTTGTCTTTTTGAAGATAATTGGTCCAGCATATCCTCTCAGTCATCCTCCTTCTCTGTTGACTCTGCAGGGTGTCTTGCTTAGGTTAAACATCTAAGTGGTTAAAATAAGGTGAGAACAAGTCTTAATCTTTGTCTGCAGAGAGTCCCGTTGATGTCTGTGAGACTACTGGAGGAAGATAGCATGGCCTTGCCTCAATGAATTAAACATTATTATCCACTGTCATAGGAAATATTTTGCCCCAAAATATTCCAAATTTTGCTCCTGGAGAGCACAAGCCTCCAAAAGCTCTGTTGCATATTTCTCTTATCTGCATAGTTATCTTGGATATCTCTAGAAAACTCAAATAACAAAAGCATATACATTTAGATCTCTAATTTGAATTTTGTTTGACATAAATAAAAGTGTACTAGTTGACTTGATATATATATATATAAATAGATAAAATCATACACATATGTATATACATACAAAATAATGCCTTGTGCTCGAGATATCCTCACAATTGAGCATTTTCACCTGCATTGTACGTATATTTTGAGTCCTTCTAGTGGACAAACAATTGTATCTTACAAATCAGGTCATTCAAAAAGAAAACTACTCTGTTTAAAGATGAAGGCATTTAAGAGTCTTTTCCTGGTGAATCATTGAACGACTTGAATGAAGATTTTGATTTTGCCAAGAAACAAATGAGTTGGTTCTTTGGGTAACTCACAGACTTTGATCTCTTTTGGGAAAATCTTTTGGAGGCAAAGACACCTGTCAGAATTTGGAATTTCTTAGTATATTTTTATCAGTAGATGGGAAAAAGTTTTTCTTGTTGGTTGGTTTGTTTTTTTCAAAACAATGGTAATAAGACCTATGAAATCAGTTAGGCTTTAGCTCACATCATCCTCTTCTTGGAAATGCTCATAGAATATGTCAAAGCTCAAAAGCTGAAGATATTTTCTCCATAAAATCATGAAGCTGACTTTAAAATTCTGAAATTATAATAAATATTTTCCATATTTTGAGCTCCAAAAGTGATCTTATATGCTTTCTTATTATATTATCTTATTATATTATTTCTATATTATCTCTTTAATCACATATCTAAAAACTTTTTCTTTACTCTCAAAGACACTTCAGATTTCCTATTATGATGCCATCTCAGAACGCTTTGTAGTAAGACTCACAATAGATGAAGTTCTCAGGAATACTATTAGCAATTAGTCATACTGTCTAGGAAGAATCAGGTTATCAGAATAATGCAAAAAAATCAAGATCCTAGCAAAATAAAGATAATATTTTTTAAAAAAGCCCTGTTCACCCTAGAAATGTCTACAGCTGAGCTAATCACTCTGGACTCCTTTGCTGTCAAAGGAGAAAATAGTCTCTTTCACAGCATGATTCATCTGCCTTATTTTAGCTTATATCAAAGTACATGTCTGAACTGTGCTTCAGGCCCCATTGACCACATTGACTAGATCTCTACTGACTTCAGATGATTTGAGAGTAACTAGCTCTGATGGAGCCATCTAAATGCCAGCCTATTTGCTCTAGCCTGAATATTCCTCCCTCTAGCTCTCTTCATGCTTTGGACATTTGGCACAGAAACCCCAACAATTTTGGTGCCATATTTGCAAGTCACATTTAAACACATTTGCAGCAGCCCTCTTCTACCTCTTTGTTTAACACCACAGTAATTGCTGGAGTGTGGGAGGAGAGTATGATCTTGCCAACTCTACTTTCTTTGCATTGTATTAGACTATATTCACATGCATATACTGTGCAACAAAGGCCACTTCCTACAGTAATGAATGACATTTTTAAGCTGGCAAGGAGGAAAAGGCCGGTAATCAGCAGGTTGGAAATACATGGAATGTGCAGTGCTAACCTTTTCAGAGGGTTTATTGCATTTAGCTTCAGTTGTTTGATGATGATCAAGAAATACGATGCTTTTTCCCATTCTTTTTTTTTTCTGTCTGCCAGAAGCATGTGATCATCAAACAGTACTTACTAGCAAAAAGCTTTGCAACACACATTTCCATTGTACTAAAAAGTATATGAAGCTATAAAGCTGCCAAGTATATAATGTCTTGGATCTTCTGATGTTAATGGTACTTCATTAGGTTTGGCATCCCTTACATACACACCAAAGATAAAAATATATCCAGCATATCAGGACAAGCTGCCTGTTTAGCTCTGTCCTTTTCATTTCATACTGGAAAATGACTGATGTTAAATTCTGTTGTTTTATGATCCATGTTCCAAAAAGGTGATGATTGCAGCTGACATGCTGAACATAACATATAACATTAATAATAGTTACTTTCTATATAGTTTTAGAAAGAACATATGCTGACTTTTACTTTGATCCCATCTGGAAAGAGCTGTTATATGCCAAGAAAGGCCCATTTGTGGAAAGCTGTGCCTACAGTAAGTCTAAAGAGAAGGGCAGTTCCTGGAGAACTCACTTTGTTGCACTTGTCCTGAGTGTTCCTTTGAGCCTGCTGCCAGTGTCCAGCTTCAGGGTCTACTGGGAGCCTAACGGAGCCAGCTTGGAGCTGTTGCAACAGTGCCAACCCCGCACGATGGGTGTGAAGCAGATAACAGTTCCCTGATCCCTTCCCAGAAATGCCTTGCCTTGCCTGTCTCAAGGCCAGATAATATTGCTAACTCGAAGTTTCCTTTGTCTTCCTAAGGGAAAGATAAGAAGAATCATGAAACAGCAGAATACTCGCTTCATGATTTAGTAAAGATCTGCTCTACCATCATAGACACTCTCTTGAACCTTGAAAACCTTGAAAGGTATTGCATGGCTATCCTGCCATGTCCAATTGAAGGGTGAGATTTGAAAAAAAAAAAAGTGCGTTCATAGCCAGTGTTATGGTACAGGCTACAAGGAAGAAGGTAATGCCAAAATATTTTTCCAGGTTGACCAGCAGTTTAGGGAGATATAAAGTGATGGGACTTCATTGCTATGGGGTTAGTACATGGTGGGAATGGGACTTCACAAAGTATCTCGTGGTAAAGATAAACAGTGTCCTCCAGATTCAGCAGCCTCATTGCTGAATTGTGTTCTATACTCATTACTTTGTTCTGCAGTGCAGAGAGAAATGTCATTTGATCTGTGCAGACAGCACAGTGTAGCCAGAAGGCATCCATTATTTTCTTTGTCACTCATTGGAAATTATCATTAATTGATGGTCATTAACTGAGAAGTGCCTCTAATCAGTCAGAATTTTATCACGTTTTATATTCATGTGTTCCAGAATTTACAGGCATTCAGTCTGCCTTGCAATTGCTCATGGAAGTTGAGTGGAACAGAGACAGACACAACATTCAATCCTTCTACCCCAAACAATCAGAAACACGTTGCTAACTACATTTTTCCCATCCACCTATTGGACTGCACAGTCTGAATCTCAAGGGATCAGATTTCACATTTCACATAAGGACTTCACTAAAAGCTACTTCAGAATTTTCGATTTAAGAATGCTTAATGGTGGTGCTCAAATTCGGAAGTTAAATCTGAAGATATAACAGATGCATCTAGGATTAGTATCAGTAAACCACAGCATGATTTTTATATAAATACCTGAAAACATCCACACTCCATCTCTCCTTTGGCAACAGTAGCTGCAGTACAACGGCTTTAATACTGGAGAGAATTGTGGCCCATGATTGCTAGTACCATTTTTTACCAGAATTTTACCACCACTGAGGCTTAACAGTCTCCAAAGTAGGTGGTAAGGTTCCTAAATATGAAGTGGCATAGCATGCAACACTCAAGAAAGGGAGCTATTCTGATAGAAGACAAATCTTTCTTTTTATAAAAACCTCATGAGATCTTGACATTATCGTAAGATGGAAAACTCAGATTTTATTTGCAAGATCCCCAACTAGTGTACACAACTGGACTCACTTGATAGCTTCAGTATGCAGTGGTGATGTTTAAGAAGGTCGTCACTCTAGCTCAAAAGCATCCAGAAGGAGCTGAAAGAACGAATGCCTCTGAATTATGGGGACACTTGCTCTTGCATTTAATAATATATTTGCTCCATAGCAAATGGTGTTAACACGGAGGTCAACAGATGAAACAATTTATGAGGATAGAAGATATTGTTTGGTGTGGTGATTTATTAGGGAACTGTTTCATTTGGGAAACAGTTTTCTCTGACTTAGAAGAAGACTTAAGAATTATAATTTTAGAATTAGTTCTTTAAAATGAAAGTTAAAATAACAGTCATGTGGGAGGATAGCAAGATATTAACCATCTGGTTTTAGAGAGAATTCTCACACTTTACTTCACAAGATCATTTACATTTCAAGAGATGGATTAGTGATGAAATTTTGGAAGGACTTAGGTTATTATCTTATAGAAAAGCAGCAGGGTGTCAAACATTTATCAGTGGTTCCCTGGTGAGTGATGACTCCCAATCCACTGTACTAGATCTTGCAGATCCCCCACTGACCCACCTCTCTGCTGCATTGAGAGTTTTGGAAGCTGTAGGAACAACAAAGGTTTAGAGTTTGCTGATGTTCCCAAAGATTGATCCATTGGGTATCCTTGGACTTTATCTAATTCAGATGGAATCTCCAGCTAGACTCAAAGTACAGCAAACAACTGTGTGAGAGGAGGTCAGCAGCTCCCATTCCCAACCTCACAGAAATTCATTCAGCCTTATCATGGCCTCAAGACCCCATCTTCCATCTCACTTCTGTGTTTAGTATTTCCTTACTGGTTGCTTGTGTTCAGTCCCTCTCTTGGTATGAGAGAGCAATGAAAGACTCAATCTCTGCACAGACAGAGAGACCTTATTTATGTCTCTGCAACACTCGGTTAACAGAGACCTCTCTGCTGAATGGAGAAGGACTCTTGAGTACTTTACATTATGGGCCCAATCTGGCTCAGCCAATATCTGCTATGTGAGGATGGAGATACTTAAAGCAGTTGTCTAAAGCAGAGAGCCTAAATGTGATGTCAGCTTGGTACTGAAATACTTATAGAACACATGGGGGAATTGTCTATAATTAATCTCCTCAAACATTTATAGGGCACAAATTTTCTCATCCTCAAGTAAACCTCTAAAAAACGACACATGTGCTACAGATGTCTACTTGACTCCATGGTACTACAAGGGGAGGCTAGACCAGTCACATAATATAGACACATGCCGCACATGTCCAAAGTTAGGTGAGGTGACCACCTTTGGTGCCTAACTCTGCAGATGCCTTGCTTCTGTTCTCAGATAACCTGTCTCCTGCACCAGGGGAAGCTGGCAACTGTGTTCCCCCAAGCCTTTTAATATGGCCCCCCATTTTTAAGCTTGGCCCCATGTGAGAAACCACTGAGTCCGCATTGGTTTGGAATGAAGTAAAAGCTTCTGTTTTTGGCTGGGGGCCATTTCACAGGCTTTCTTCCATTTTCCAGATCTTTTTATTCTTACATTAAGCAACTGTGACAATAATAACTGCTAACAGTAGAAGAAAAAAAAATGTTAGAATAAAAACAGAGTGAGCATCCTTAAAAAAAATAGTGGTATGTTGTTTGCAGTAATTTTATATACAAATGAGATCCACCACTGTAGAGTTAACTCAGAACTACCAATCTAGTTTTAGGGAAATGGAAAATTTTGATAAAAAATAGAGATAAGAAGTAAGGGATATTGGACAGGGTGGAATTACTGGGGAAGTTTTCTGCATTATATTTTGAGGAATCTGGGTGCTTTGATGATGTGTTAATCTAAGTATTTACTAATCTTTCTTTTGTGAAGCAGCCTCTGAGAAGGGTTTGCTAAATCATTTATGATAGACATGAAAGAGAAGGAAAAATACCATTTTCATATAGCTAGAGACAATCATTTATGTGATTATATTGCCTGAGTTAGACATTCAGAAGGAGATCTAACTCATTGAAGAACAGGATGGGTAATTCATGCTTTAGAAGACCCTGTTTCTCTCCAGTGACTGCGAAGTGGACTGTGAGGTTTCTGACTCACATGGATACTGTACACATCTTGCTCTGGATGCAGCTTGCAATGGAGGAGCAGAAATTTTGAGGCTAAATGCAATACATTCATGAACTAGGTGCCTAAGTGTCTGTGATAGTCACTGGAGAGTAAGGGCTTGGTTCAATTGCTTTAATCTAGGGATCTGGTACTGCTGGAGATTACTGAGGGTGTCTGAGACATGCGTATGAGGCTGGAAGAGATGACATCAGCCCATGGGAGCACCGTGTCCTTCTAGACAAGCAACCAGACAAGACTCTTTATGTCATCTCAATAGGTTTTGGTATATATGCTTACAGAGGTGCACCTTAGGCATCAACTGGCAAGCAAGGTGGGCTATGGGTGCTTTGTCCTTCCACTCAGGTGAGATGAACCGAACTCTAGGACAATGTAGGTTATAAATCAATTTGTTTTCTTATTCTGCAAACAGCCTCAACCTTGAACTTAAATAATCCTAAGAAGGAAATGTAAATTCTCCGGTTTTACAGATGTTTGTGATGCATTTCCCAGCATGCCATTTTACCTGGAGAAAAGGCACCTTAGTGTTTATTTTTTTTGTTCTCCCTTTGTTTTTCTGTCTTTGATTTCACATTTCGCCTTGTAAATTAGCTCCTGTACTTGGCTTCCATATGGATGATATATCAGAAGAGCAAAGCTTAATTACTTTGACCTGGACAAATATATAAGAAAGGAGGGGGGAAAAATGAGCCATGATTTTCAATTGTTAACATTTACTCACAATAGTTAAAGTGAACTAATTAGCATAATTACATTTAAGAAAAGAATTTTTTAATAATCTCACTGAATGGAAACCTAAATGTAATTTTTTTTAAGAGTGACAAAACAAAGTCATTATTTTATTCAGTAAACAATAAGTCTTCTTGTGTAAAATTCTGGCTGGTTAAAAAAGACCTATTGTTCTATATCACCTCAGGTATTACTTTTATGATTTAAATCCTTTGTGTTTGAAAGACACAGATTACTGAAAAAAAATTCAAACTTAATTCCCTGTTGAGATAAAGATCTTCCATATCCCTGATAAAAGGGATGAACACATTAAAGTTGCAACTCACATTGCATCAGGTAAAACAACTTAAGAAAAAAGTCTCTAGTTGCCTCTTCCACATCCAGGACAAAAGAAAAATGCTTTTCCCAATGGCTTTGTCCAGTTTCTAGTAAGCTTATAGAAAAGATCTCACTTTTCCAGTTCTTGAACTAAGGAAATCAATGGGGATAGTGTCCTCTTGGTACAACAGCCTGTCATAAGTGGTGCATACTCAAGCACTGTGACAAAGTGGTTGCCTTTACTTCTTTAGTGAGTGGGCTACCAATCCACCTGCAGCTGATGCTTCAAATCAGGCTCAAGCTAGAATCAAAGCAACATATTCTGTTGTGTGTCTGGTGTGACTTTTTCTAAGCTCTTTCTTAAGAGGTGGCTGTGTCCCCATTACAGCAGAGCCTTTCTTCTCAGCACAGCTCATATTTTTTATTTTATTTTTTACTATCTAGGCATGGTCCAGCCCAGCTGCATATTTGCTTTGCCAAGCACTAACGCCAGCTTCTGAAGTAGCAGGATTACAGTCCCTAAGGCTACACTGACAAACAAGATATGCTGGAATTTATTCTCTATCCTTGACACCTGCTGGCACATTCTGATACATTAAACTCTTATTCCTCTCTCCAGAAAAGGGTGACTGTGTGAAAACTACCTATGGGAAATGAGCCCTGGCTTGCAGTAATCTCAAAATTTTGTCTGGGAATTGTGCAGAAAAGTTGACCTGGACTCAAATTGTGCCCAGAATTGTGATAACTATTGAACTCTATTGATCTTGTACCTTCATTTAATGGTGTTAAGCTAGCATCAGAACTGGTGAGGGCTGAAAGAGGCAGGTCCCAGGTATATTGATGGGAAATGTGAACAGTGTCTTCATGGCACCCACAGAGCCAATTAGGGGCACTACCTGCATCCACTGGTCATTAGTAGCTGCATATATTTGTCCACAGTAGATAGAATTTGACAAGAGTAGAGATGTGGTTCTGAAAAAAGAGCATGATTCAGGAGAGGTTCAAGTTAGATATTAGGGAAAATTTCTACACTGAAATAGTAGTCAAGCATTAGAACAGGCTGCCCAGAGAAGTGGTGGAGTCACCATCCCTAGCAGTGCTCAAAAATGTGTAGATGAGGCACTTAGGGATATGGTTTAACAGGCATGATGTTGAAGGGCTTATGGTTGGACTTGATGATCCTGAAGGTCTTTTCCCACCATAATGATTTAATGATTCTATGATTCTAAGATATCCTCTTGCTCTGACTTTGGACTGAGTTCTTCCTTGGGATGAAAGATCTTGCATCCTGCTACCCAGCACTGACGTGGAACAGCAGAACTTTGCCTTTTAGGCCATTAGATAACCAGTGATGATGACCACTTTACAATATCCCTCCTCTTGGATGAGATGTTCTGTAGTGGCCTACAGGATCCTCTGCCCTTTTCCCCAAACCTGGCCCATGAATATCAGGGTTTGGAGTGGGTGGCTTCCTCATCTCCTCCAGTCTCTAATTTGCATGTTGCTGACATGTCAGAATGCCCGTGCAAGGCATGTCTCGACCTGCTCAGTTCTCTGACTATGTCCTCCAGGATAGAGAGGTGAATGCCAATTGAATTCCCTTACATAGGACCTTCAAATCTTTCATTTTGCTACAGGGTGAAATCCTCTCCAGTTCTGGAAAGCAGTTCTGGAAAACAAATTAAAAGGTCAGTTCCTCTCTGGGTACAACAGAAACTCTCCTAAAAGAGACTGATTACAGGTCAAAAGCTCTAGTGTGATGATCTGATAGGCAGTGATTACTCAGGTGACCTCTTGCTACAGATTTTCCTTAGAGAAGTTTCACATAATCAACTAATATATCTTTATAATTTTCTTGTCCCATCTCACCTCATTTAATTGACCTATTGTCCCTTATCAGATGCTGGCTCGAGAGCTGCCTGCCTCATCACCTCTTCTTGATCTGCTTTTCTATGTGACGCTTATTGCAGCACAGCAATCTTCTCCAGCATCTTCTGGACATGAAATAGAAATAAACATAATGGTGGCGTCCTCTGCCCCCCATCTAGTTGTATGGTGTTTATATCCATGTGCAATGTGATCACATGCTTTCACATCACAGAGATAAACAGAGCATAAATGGGCAGATATAAGAGCTTCATGCACAGTCACAGCACAGAAAATTCATCATGGAAACTAATGAACATATTAAGTTGTATTAGGTTGAGTGGAATTGAGTCACTTGAAGCATTAAGCCTGCAAAAGGAAGCACAATTGCATTTTTAATGCCAATACCTCTAATTACTGTGTAGAAATGAGTTCCCTTCACTGCAGACTAGCCCTTATCTTTTGCTGTATCTGATTAAGCTGAAGTCTGGTAGATGGAGGTGGAAGTGGGAAGTCTGACCCAGATAGATGATAAATCCACTTTAGCCTAATTGCAGATGAAGTGATTAATTGAAGAATTACATTAGGGATTAAATTTCACTTTTGGACTTTTGCTTGCTCACAAAGATGATGTCTGCAGGCCTTCTGTAGGCAAGTGACATGGATTTCTTCTTCTCTGGGACCTCCTAGTAAGGGGTATCTAACACAATCTGGAAGGTGTCAGAAGATACCTGAGGAATTTTTGACTCCAGAGAGGAAAAAGAGACGCTCGCTAGATCTGAATAAGCAAGCTCAGGTCCCAGGAGCAATATCGACTCCACATTTTACTGGATAATTTATCTTACTTTATGGCTCTGCTCTTTTAGTTCTGGAGCTGTGGTGCACAGACATTTTGGAGCAAGGGATTGCATCCCTTGGTATGGACCTCGATGTAATGAATGAAGTTCTCTGGACTCTGCAAGGAGAAGGCCTGGAAGTTGTGAACTGCGTTTTTTGGAGTTAGTCTAGGTTTGTCTATGGAGTTCAATCTTGTGTAAAACTGTACAGAAGCATCTTTATAGTCTATGTCAGAGGAACATTTTTTGTCCTTTTCTCTCCTTTGCTGACTTCAGATCTGCTGAAAAATCTTTTAAGGGAGACATTCAATTTGAGAACTTGTGGGATACTGTCCAGTGAAACAAAGTTCAGTCTAAAAATACTGGTTTGTTAGTGCTGAAATATTTCATCTAGAGTTCAGTGAACTTTTCCTAGTGTGAGGAAGGATTTTAACTTCAGATCATAGGCTCTGGATGTGATGTGTTTCCCAGCCCTGTGCCAGTTTGCAGGAAAGGGACTATGGGCACTTGTCCCTTAGTGACTAACAACATGCCAGTCAACAAAAATGCCATTTCCCTAAACACATATAGATTCTGGCAATTTCAGTTTACAGAAAATCTGATCATTTTGTTTGTTTGTTTACATGTCTTTTGACTTTGTTCTTTTGACTTCTGAGTCAACATTGACCCCAGATAAAAGTAAAACAAACAGAAATATTTTGCCTTCTCTCCATCAATCTAGTGCAGCACACTCACATGCAGATATGTGCTCTTCCCTGCAGAGCATCACAAATTTCATGTGAGCTTGGGAAAACAAGGAATCCCTGTTTCTCTACCAGATTTAGTAATTGTATTCTGTGGAATAGCTCAAAAATATATTCAGTTTTGAAGGTTACTGCATCTGTATCAGAAAGAAGGAGCCTGCATATGCCACTGCATATCTACTTTCTTTGGATGCACCAATTAGTTTGATAAAAGATATTATTTACAATTACAACTCCTTTCTTTCCTGTGAACTTTATCCATGAAAGTCCTTCCCAGTGCTCCTGTTAGAGAGTATCTGCCTATGAAATATTAGATGTGCTGACAGATGTTCAGCCTGGTTCAGGGACCCCCTTGGAATATCTAAAGGCCAGTCAAGGGTCTGTGGTGACCTTAGAACTTTCACTAACAAGGCAAAGGCAAGCTTATGGTCCAAGAAATGGTACTTAGAAATGTTTCTTAGTTCAGTGCAAGTTTAAGCAGTTGTTTGATCCATGAGAAGATCCCTTTCTCATTCCTGTGAAGGGATAGGAGAGAGGATCACTCAGGCATCTCATTCACCTATGGGCTAATTTGATTTGGTCTCCAACCAAGATAATCACAGGGGAATGATGCTCTTATGGGGCAGGGAAAGGCAGGATATTATTGTGGACAGATTCTAGTAGCTATTCACCATTGCTTCTCCATGAAGGGCATCTATTGCCTTAATTTTGTCAAAATAATTTAGTGGATCTACCCTGGAAATGAGGAGGGGTTTTTGCAGGGAGTTGAGTCAACCACCTGCCCTTGTGCTGATGCATTCTTTAGAGCATGTCTGACTGCAGCAAAAGGCAGCTCTGGAGGAGGAGATGGCTGCAGAAGGGGGCTTGTTTAGATCTGGTAAAGGGAAAACCTTTGGGGTTTCTTGCAGTCTCCACTATTTTCAGCAATAGAAATAGGATGCTAAGAGGTTGCTCAAAACTTGGATGTGAACAAAGGACAACAAAAAAGATGTTGACACCAGCCATGGATCTCTCCAGTGGGCAAAAGTAAAACAGATGCCCTTAGCGATCTGAATGTTTGATGAACTGCTGATGGTGGAGATGTTCTCCAGTGAAGCCATGGCAGATGAGTCAGCTTCTGTCTCACCAGAGGATTTTTGAGATGGGATTATTTCATTTAGACATACTGTGCAGCTGAATGGCATTATTTCTCTGTAGATAGTAGGAGGGAACTTCTTGGGGAATACTTTATCTTTACAGCTGATTACATTCCCCCTCTGCCCCTCAGGATCACTTGGTATTAGGAAGAAATCCAGGATTGGGATGATAGACCAATCACTTTGTAACAGCCTGTCTCAAGCTTGTTTTATATATTTCCAGGATGAAAATGTAGATGGATAAACATTCTGTGCGAAGCACCCTACTGTACTGAAGTTTTGCTAAAATCTGTGATATATTTAGAGAATAACTGCAAAGGCACTGCTGAGATTTCTGAGAGTTATATTTCAGAGGACTGCCTCCAGGCTGTGGAATTTTGTTTCTCTGGTGGATAACTCCTTTACCAGAGCAACTCCAAGTCAGACTTTTTTTTTTTTTTTTTTTTTTTTTTTTTTTTTTATTTCTTAAGGACATTTTCACGCTAGATGTGATGTTAGCATAGATATGACACTTGCAGGAGTGGGGACTGCGGGTGCAAGGATGTGCCTGCTAGGTCTTGCTCTGCAGGGTGACCCAAGAGAGCAGGTTGGATCAGAGTGAGGTTTGCTAACAAGTCAGAAATGTGCTGGCAGCCATGGAGGTCAAACATATGGTCCCCCTTCCCTCCTTGCCTTCTGCAGGGATGCTTGTCTTCCCGGCGTGATAGGAAAGACTTCTCATAGTTATAATGTCAGATACAGACTTCTTATCAGCTATCCTTCCTATCCCCTTTCCCTCTCTTTTGCTCAAGTCATTGTGTGTCCAAGTGAGGACAGATTTCATTTCCAATGGGACTTCTTTAGTTGTGGGGTCACTTAGTAGCTCTGTTGCTGGACACAATAGTGTGGATCAGAAACCAATCCCTCGGGAGCAGATTATTAGCTGATTTCAGCTATCAGAGTGCAACCAGCAGCCTTGGGCACTAGAGACTAAGAAGAAGAGTTTGTAAATGTTGCTTCTTTGTTGCTGACTACTGAGCTATTTGTTTTATTTCATGAGACAAACTGAATTCTCAATATGCTAAAAAAAACATGCTGGAAAAGGTTACAGGCAGCATAAGATTCTGTAAAGCAATGAGATATTTTTGAGCACATATTTCCTGAGACAATTTGATATTTTTAAGCAAGGAAACTGGCTTTTGATTGGACAAGGCGTGGGTGAAAGCTACAGCAAAGATCAGATAATACATTATAGCACTTTTCAAATTGTCTGTTGATGCAAGATGTGGGGAAGTATGGGACTCAGTGTTTGGCTAGGCTTGTTTGTAAATACCTACTTGTGTGCTCTGTAATACAGTGAGAAAAATTTGGTGGAATTTTTAGAGGCTGAGCTTCTACTGAGCAGTTCTCTGTCTCTCAGTCACAGCGGTGGGAACGTCCCCAGTGGGACAGAGCGGCGCCCGTGTGCTGTTCCTTGCCAAAACTGCAGATAGTGGTTTTATGAGTGTTTTTTGACATCATGGACTCCCTGGAGAGCTTCTCAGAAGATCTTAGTGGAAGTGAAGGGAACAATTCCTTTAGAGCAAGTGGCAAATGTGAAGGGCTGGAGTCAGCTTGACCTGCAGAGGGTCTTAATTCAATTAGAGGGCTTTGCAAATACAGAGGGATGAGATCAAGGACACTCAGCTGAGGCATTGCAGACATTGTAGAGGTTCAGGGTTAGCACATTGTTCTGGGAAGTGGAACTTCATCCTCTCCTCAGCATCAGTATCTACTCCTTAAGAGCAGTGCACGTTTCCTAGCACTGCTGTGTGCCTAACAGTCATAAGGAGGGCAGCTGATGGGTTCAGGAGTGGCTCATGCAGTTGTTTCCTCTGCGAAGAAGACAACTGAGAAGCTCAGGTGATTTCTAGGGGGTCATTCTGGAGTTCTTGGGTGCCTTTGAGAGATTTTAAAAATGTCCTGAGATGATACTGGCTATAATTGTCCTCAAGGAGGCCTGTGACTATTTTTTTTTTGTTCAAACTACATGGAAAAATGTGGAATGTGTCATGAGAAGGAGGGCCACTGGCCATATGAACAGAATTGCAGAGCTTTGATTTCCACATCAGCAAGCAAACTGGGACTGTGGAGAGAACTCCCACCCAACAGGGTGTTGCAGTTGATGGTCACCCAAATCCTGCCATACATAGCAAGGATAAGCAAGGATAGGAAACTGAGTGATGGAGAGAATGGGATGGGCTTCCCAAAGCTTCTAATTATGAACCTACCTTAGGTAGAATGGGTAGAGGCCTCAACGTTGTATTTCCTGGTCTCTTATAGCAGACTGCTGGTTCCCATGAGATGTAAGTGGGGGATCAGGAGGAAGCAATGTTCTAGCATTTTGAGATGATCTGGGAATTTGTTATGATCCTGCTTTCTTTTGGAGCCTTTTTGAGGTGATAAATGTCTCTTGGATTGCAAGGAGCCAGAGTGCAGCAAGTCAAGCTTGGGAAAGGAATGTTTATAGAGAATGTCCTACTGTCACTGCGGCATTTCTGATGGGGCGAAGGCACAGCATATCTGTAATTAGTGTTCAGCATTTTGAAGTTTTCATCTGGTGCTTAACAGTTTAATGCATTCGTTTTTGTCCTTTAACCTTGATTCATTTTAGAGGCTCACCAGACTATTTTATGTTCCATTCTAATGTTTTAGTGCTTGCCCTAGACAACTAAATGGGTCATCTGTCAATCTGTCAGCTACGCAAACCAGAGAGGAGTAAGTAAGACTTTCCCTCTTAAACTCTTGTGTTGTCTCTTAGTAACCAAGCATCCAACAAAACTCTGTCCTTAGTTATAATGAGTTGTTTTCTTGTTTCCCTTGTCTTATATATATGCTTGTATTGATCTTCAATCCTGGATAGCTCTGAGGAAACTGAGCCTAGATATGTCTGCGAATAGTCCAACAAGGGAGTTGACAGGCTTGATTCTTGCAGTAGCCCAGAAACCTCCATATTCTGACAGGACTTCACATTAAGGCTAAGTGGAGTTTAAACGTGACTGTAGAGTTGTCTGATCTCAGGATTGGTGTGTGTGAAGGTGGAGCAAGATACATTTAGACAATATGCCTACATGGCTAATTCTGGACTCCTGATTCCTACTCCAAAAGACAAATATTTGCAAATACTGGTCATTGTAATGCTGCTGGTGTCAGAAAGGTAAATGCTACTATGAATCCATAACGTTAGCTATTGTGGCAGGCGGCTTAAGTTGGATATATGGCTTGAGTTCATCAGCTGCTAGAGGAATATTTATATAGTTATAATAGGATTATATTGTCAGAGAGGTTTTTCTTTTGTTTCAGAATAGGAAGTCAAGGAACAGTGTCTAAAGATAGGAAGGTGACTTTTTTTTTTCATAACATACTGTAGGTTTACTTTTTTCATTGAAACATAAAGATTAGGCCAGGAACATAGATCCAAGATTAGACTCCAGTATGACAATTCTCCTTTTCCTCCACCATACATGGCTAGCAGAGAGAAAGACTGTCAAAACACTGCAGTTAGGGGAATTTCTTCTACTTTGACTCATCTAATAATTTCTGATTAGATTCAGAATGGCAATTTGAGCATGGATCAAAGCATTATGACATCTGCCAGTCTTTGATACAAAGTTTTAATTGGAAAAAGTAGTGAAAGGAACACAGCTGTTAGATTAGTGGATAATAGATTTTAAATTGCAGATAAAATCACACCTGAAAAGCCTCGGATTTGTGCTCAGAAGTATTGTTCTCTTTCTTTAGACCTCACTCTGCAGTTGCTTAAGGGAAAATAGGTTTCCAGGACATGACTCAAGGCTGAACTGATACCCTGTTGAACTGAAAATATTTAACAAGACCCCAAGTTGATGGAGAACAATCTTTAACCATGTTTTCTTTTTTTTTTTTCTTTTTTCCTTACTGTAACACTGAATCAGCAAAGCATTTCAGCACAAATATATTGCTGCTACTTGCAGTTCTCTGGCATGTGCTACTTGTTTGTTAAAGGTACACAACTTTACATTAATCTGTCTTGTGGTAGTGCTTGTTGCTGTTGTTATAGATTTACTCTCAAGAAGCATCTCAGATCCCTGGCAGTGCATAGACCAGGTCTCATGCAAGATGATGCACAACCATGTCAAAGAGACAGACTAGGGATTCATCCTCAACTAGACATTTGGCCCTGGGCCAGTCTCTCTCAGTTCCTTTTATTGCCAACAGAGACACTTGTAGTGTCCTCAAAATCTGTTTCAGAATTTAATTTGAGGATTAAATTGCTCATGCCCTAGGCTCTATTACAGATGTTGACTAACACTCTGAGGGCCACCAAAGGAATATATGGTAGCTAATGAAGAAGACTTATCAACCCAAGAAAAGCACCACAAGTGATTCAGCACAAAAGATGTAGCAGTCCTGGGTGTTGTGGTAGAATTTGGAAATACAGTTATCTTGGATTCACCTATATTTTTGTATTTTCTGTGTTCTGTGCCTCATTTTACTTCTGCCATATTACCATGTCGCGGCTTGTCTCTATCACCTTCTGCCACCTCCATGTTCCGTATCCTCTACGTGCTCTTCTTTTTTTATGGGCAAATAACTATCAAGTAGCTGAAATTTTTGAGGGCTGAGATTTTTTTAGGAGGAACAACCTGGAACAGTGTTTAATTATAGACAGAATGATATCTTAAACACAAAGCAGAGTCTTCTTTAGTGGTGTTATTCAACAACAAATAGACTGCATTAATCAGAGACAAGATACAAGGTTACCCTTTTGTTCTGATTCACTTTTCTTTAATTTGACTTAATTCCACCTACTGTCAGCTCCTTCCTGAAAAGAAATCTACCTGAGTTGCTATGGTGCTAGCTTATGTGATACTTTGTCTCTTCAAGTCCAGAAGAGCGTATTGTGCAGAGAGGAATTTCTGTAGCGGGACTACTTTGTGTTTAGTTTCAATATTATTTGCAATAATCAGAGCAGGATTATGTGATTATTGTATAGCCTGGCAGACTTTACATGGGCAAAGCGAGGATCATCATCCCCATGGGTTTATATGTAAGAATATGCAGTGTATGCTTATGCAGTTTGTCAACTAGTCAGGCCACTAGTCCTTAATATTGCTTTATGTAATTCCTATGTGGTCTATGTTATTTTTTTTTTTTTCCTGATATTTCAGTTAGCTACATATAAGTAGGTGGAATGCAGTGAACAGTCCAGGTATTATTTTGTATTATTACTGAAGCATGGTTTAGTAATACATGGAAGGAGCTCTTAGACTGTGCATTATTTGGGGTAGATTTGATTTTCTGATCTCATATATCCCACAATCTAATTCAGCTATGATTCCCTCCAATATGGAGTAATTCTATGAATATTGGGTAATGTTCTGAGCATACATTGATATGGATCTGGGCAGGTTGGTCATTGGGATTATAATGGGGTAAAAATGCAGGACAGAACAAAATCTGTGAGTGACATCCATCTCCAGTCTGGACTTCCAATTTCCCTTATAGTTCACAGAAATCAAGTCTAGATCAACAATGGTGCCTAGAGAGTTTTTCAATGGACTGAATAGGAGAGCTTTCATCAATTACCCACATTTAGGAATGCTCTAGCATTCAACACATCCTACAGTCTTTACAGTGGACTCCGCTGGAAAGCCTACTGGTAGGTCCTGTGTTATACAGGTCAGCCCATGTGTATGTCTCTAATATTCTGAGGCAGCTCATACAGCATTTGTATTTAGGTGAGCAGTGAATGAGGAAATGGTGTATTTATGCATGAGAACGCCACTCTTGCTGAAGGTTGTAAAAAAATGAATTGGAAAAAAGAGGCAGTAAATCATATTTTTGAGTGTCCTGATTTTTTTTTTGCTTTGAATTAAATGTTGTTTTTACTGTTTAATCTGAAGATGAATTTTTTGTTGCTATGTATTTTGTATGTGTAAATAGTGCTATTTAAGTAATAAATTTGGTAGTACAAAATACATATGTCAATGTTCAACTTTGCAAAATAAATTTATAGTGACAGTCTGATACAGAGAATGATTTCCACTAGAGGGATGATGATATCATTAGTGGTTTTCTCCTCCCACTTAATACCACCCTAGATCAAAAGAAGCTCAACACAAAACAGTAGACATGATTCATCATTACATTATATTAATTTAAAAATAAAAAGTGGCATAGCAATGAAATGATCCCAGTGGGCTCAAGCAGATACACAGTCAGGGCAATTTCCGTGCTGCGATGTAAAGGGTGAACCACGTGAGAGTCACTAAGGCTCCCTCAACAGTAGATAGAAAAGTCAATAGTCTAGAAAATGGAGTCCAGTGTGCACAGGTCAGGCCTCTACAAGAAGATGGGTTAATCATGGCCCCAAAACATCCATTTCTTTCTGCAGTATTGAGTGGGTAGTTCAAAGATACTCAGAGGTATTATATATTGTAGATCCATCAAACAAGGTGAGATGAAGCCTTCCTTCCAGCACCTTTGCCACCATTATCTGCAGACAAGTGTCCTCATTGTACATCTACTAGCTGCTTCAGTCTAAACTCCATGGCCACTTCAGAAAATAGCCCCAAATTGTGCTGAAGTTATTGATTTTAGTTAATCCAATACATTACTGATTTTAAGTAATCCAATCCATAGTGTGGAAGAAAAAAGGAGAAACTCAGAGGAAAACTAGGGCCTAACAGAAGTTGGCATTACAGAAGCTTGCCTGGAATGATGCACAGTTCCCACTTCCAGGATGGTTGGTACATATGGACCCTGCTCCTCCACATATCCCTAGGCAGGACAATCTGCCCTCCTTGCAGCTGCAGAGAGGAATAATGGAGGATGGAGTGGAGTGGAGACACCACGATCAAACTTTGTTTTACTCCTGGTGCTGGGTCACTGATAAACTACCAGTAGCTGCCCAATGGGAGATATAAGATGTCCGGTACTGAGCAAGCAAGGGTGCCAAATCACTCCTTTTGGATGAATTTTGCTCAAACTTTGCTCGTAATAAGCTCATAGTAATGTCAAAACACACCTCCACGTGAGGTACAACCGCTCCTCACTGAACATGAGCTCTAGATTTTCAATTGACTGTACCATTAAATGAAAACGAGAAACTTTTTCACAAATCAATAACAATATTAAGTATGACTACAGTCACTCAAGTTCGACTTTGAATGTAAAGAAAAGGTATAAAAGGTGAACTAAGGAGGAAAGAGGAGAGAAGGGAAGATTCTATTGTAAATTTTGCATCAGTCAACAGGTTGATCCCCTTTCCTCTCCTTGGGATGGGACACTGCTAGAGGAGACTCGAGGCTGAGAACCTTCTCCCATCTTCTGGGGTTAGTGATGGTTGCACATTTGTACATCAGAGCTAGCTAAAAAAACCCACGCTGTAGTAGAGAATTTCCTGCACAGACGTCCAAAACCTGCTTTGTAAATGTTGCATTTGAACAAATCATATTATTCATGATATTGACTACTTGTTAGGAAAGTGATCAGACCTGTTCACTGATAGACTGTTCATGAATCCGATACTGCCAGAATCAAGTTTATAGCTAAAACGGTATTTGATATCTCCTCCCTCCCCACCACCATGGCTTTCAAATTGTGACAATAGTGACCAAAATGAATGATAGCATACATAAAAACTCTGAGTCCTTGAGAGAAACAGGACCTTTTTGCACAGCCTGTAATATCTTCAGCCCTAGTTCAAGTTTTCTCGTTGTTTCCTTTGTCTCTGGGAAGATGCCACCATGATTTGTTCAGTTCTATGTGCTTATACTTTAAAATTTGCTAGTTGCCCTCAGAAAGCAGAAATCTATTTCTGCCTGCCAAATCTGTGGGAAAGTGTTCAGTCAGAAAGAAGCAATTGTTACAACAGTAATTGGTGGAAAAGATAAGATGCCTACATTAACTTTGTACCTCCTCTGACTGTTACTTAAATACAGCTCTGTAACTTCAATTTTTCCAAGTGTTGTGGCACCTGGCCAGGTAACATGATGGTGAACAAGTCTTCTGCTGTAGACCTTGTGATAGCTGAGGGGCTGAAGGAGGCTCTGCTGTGGGAAAGGGGTAGTGGCAGGTCCACCAGGCAGGAGTGGTGCTGGCCATGTGTTGGAGGCAGGCCCAAAGCTCTCTATTGATGCTTTTCTCCTGCTCTAGTTACCTGGAGGAGAAGGAGGTAGATGAGGCTGGTGGGTACAACAGGGCCTATTGGCATGTGTGGATCACATGCTGGACTTACTGTCCAATAGGACTGAACTTGGCAACACTCAGACTTGCCAGGCCTGCCAAACATGTTGAAATGGTCTGTGCCTTATCAAGGTGGACTTCGGTGTCTTCAGCTCTGATTTAACTATTTCTGTGATTTGTAAAAGCTGTACTTACTATGCAACTTTTGCTTTAGCTGAAACAAAATAGGGACACGCTCCTTCCATTTTGGGTTTCTGGCTATTTAAAGCCACGAAGGCCTGCAGCACTGGAAGACACTCACTATATTTGTGAGTGTGTGCTTTCAAATATTGATCATATCCCCGTCTCTGGTTTCCCATCTTACTCCTGTATCACGAAGCTTCCCTGCTGAAAACTCTTCTGAGCACTGATGATGGCTTTGTGGCCTGTCCCCAGGAGCAATCATCTTTGCCATCGATGGCCAGAGGTGCCTAAAAAGCACCCCTATGACCCAGGTTAAGTGAGCAATATAAACTTATCTGAGGTTTTATTTTAATCATATTCTTCTGGTAAGATCTTAAATTATGAAAGGCTGAAATCATTCAGTTACTGTTATAGAGGTGACTTTGAACTTTCTGACTGGTCTCTGGGAAGCAGCAAGTCATTGAAAGAAGAGTTGATCGTTGGAAGTCATTAATTTTGAAGACTCTCAAGGGAGAAAAACTATTAATATTCATTAAAAAGTTTTAGAAGCTACCACCAGAATTAAATTTGTCTTTCATATCAGAAGTTTATAAACATTTTTAGAGAATCCTTATTTCCATTTTTTTTTTCCTTGGAGATAGTCCTGGTTACGCTAATTTGCATTATGAGTCATTGACAGGCTTCATGCGAGGTCTTCATGTCTCAGCAGATCTGACATAGGTATGGAAAGTGAAAGGGTTTTAGTGCTTCCTTTCTGCTTACCGAAATGATTTGGAGTAAAGTTCACTGTCTGGAAACAAGGCAAGTGCTAGCAAGATTGATGCTCTCATGATTCTGGCTTATAGGCAATAATACTTCACATTAGATAAGGATTTCTCTTAGGTTAGGATTTTGTGAGTTTTACAGAAGACATTATAGGATAGAGAAATTTTATGCTTTTGATTTTCAGTCTCACAGAAAGAGTCAGATTGTGCGTGTTTACAGAGCTTATGATCCCTGTCAGTCCAAAATTAAAACTAATTATAATAACATTTGTCCTGGACTTTTTTGCTTTGCTACTACTAGAGCCTATGGTTAGGAGAAGAAGTAGAACTTACTTTCCTCCTGGGCTCTGTGTCAGAGTGTATATGAGCTCAAATAGATCGAGAAGTGAAGCTAAATCTCTTTAAAACAGAAAATAAGCATGAGAGTAAGATCATCATTATTAGTGATGATGACATTATTTCCAGTAACTGTAAACAATCAATCAATCTTAATTAACAATCAATGTTAATCTCTTTTAAGTTTAAATTGTTGGGATATGGTCTAAAAGCAAGGGCAATCACAAAATAGGGATGACAGAGTAAAGTTCTACCAAACACTAACAATAGTCTTTCTTTGGGCCTCAAAGCGTGCAAGATTGTCATCTATAACATGTAATAAAACAAGGAAGGGAGGAAAATATCTGATATGTCATTCAGTGGTTAGCATTTTGACACAGGAGAACTTTCTATGATAAGAATAAAGCTTACTGAAATAGCAAATATTACAGCGGACTAGTTTAAATCTCTGGGATGAATTTCCTGCATGAACAAATGATCTTCACTAGCATCAATACCTTTTCTTGGAGCAACTTTCATTAACAAGGCTGCAGAACTGCCTATCCCTATAGGCAGTTCCCTATATCCCTTAATATAACCCTGTGTTCCCCTGCATTCATACACAGATTGTATACAAGGAAAAACAAAAGAAAAAAAAATGTTAATACTGGTCAGATTAATGCCATTTTCATTACTAGTCAAGGCATTGTTAATATCACACTGATGTTTCTGAAGGGCTAGAGGTATCTGTCAGGAATGAAGCAGGATTTGTGAGGAGAGATGAGGTTTCTAACTTTCTCGTACCTGACTTTAAATGCCAGCATTTATTAATTCTTACCAAAGTTAGATAAATCTCTTTTTCCTTTTTTTTAATTGCTGAACGTTAGCTTGGCCAGATGATTATTCTTTACGTACAGTAAATTTTTATTGGAATAACATAATACCATAATGACTCCATGCTCTAGTCTGTGTTTGAATTAGCTAATAGACCCAGAGAGAAGATAGCAGTCAAATCCTAGGTCAGGCATAATCATAGAATCATAGAATCATAGAATGCCTAAGGTTGGAAGGGACCTCAGAGGTCATCGAGTCCAACCCCCCTGCTCACGCAGGGTCACCTAGAGCACGTGGCACAGGGCTGCATCCAAGCGGGTTTTAAAGATCTCCAAAGAAGGAGACTCCACAGCCTCTCTGGGCAGCCTGTTCCAGTGCTTTGTCACCCTCACAGTGAAGAAATGCTTCCTTAAGTTCCTGTGGAACTTCCGATGCTTCAGTTTGAAGCCATTTCCTCTAGTCCTATCCCTGCCCACCACTGAAAAGAGGCCGCCCCCCTCCTCCTCACTGCCTCCCTTGAGGTATTTATACACGCTGATCAGGTCCCCCCTCAGCCTCCTCTTCTCCAGGCTGAACAGACCCAGCTCTCTCAGCCTTTGCTCACAGGACAGATGTTCCAGGCCCCTGATCATCCTCGTAGCCCTGCGCTGGACTCTCTCCAGCAGCTCCACATCCCTCTTGTACTGGGGAGCCCAGAACTGGACGCAGTACTCCAGATGTGGCCTCACCAGGGCTGAGTAGAGGGGGATGATCACCTCCCTCGACCTGCTGGAGACGCTTTTCTTAATGCACCCCAGGATCCCGTTGGCCTTCTTGGCCACCAGGGCACACTGCTGCCTCATGGTCAACTTGTCGTCCACCATGACACCCAGGTCCCTCTCTGTGGGGCTGCTCTCCAGCAGGTCCACCCCTAATCTGTACTGGTGTCCAGGGTTATTCCTCCCCAAGTGCAGGACCTTGCACTTGCCCTTGTTGAACCTCATGAGGTTTCTCGCCACCCAGTCCTCCAGTCTGTCCAGGTCCCTCTGGATGGCAGCACAGCCCTCAGGGCTATCAGCTACTCCACCCAGTTTGGTATCGTCGGCAAACTTGCTGAGGGAGCACTCCAGCCCTTCATCCAGGTCGTTAATGAATAAGTTGAACAGGACCGGACCGAGAACTGACCCCTGGAGGACACCACTAAGTACAGGCCTCCAGCTGGACTCCGCACCATTGACAACCACTCTCTGCACCCTGCCATCGAGCCAATTCCTAATCCACCTCCCCGTCCACTCATCTATCCCACACCTTCGGAGCTTGCCCAGGAGGATGCTGTGAGGGAATAATGTGAAATCCCAGTTTGTTTATCATCCTGTGCATGAAGAAATGGAGAAACTCATTGAAAACTGAAGTCAAATGGATAATACCTGCACCAATGTCTTGAGAGATGGAGCATTGCCAAGAGGATGAGGGAGGTGATCTTTGCTCTCCACAATAGGGGAGATATGAGGTCCCTTCCAATCCCAAATATTTTGTGATCCTGTGATTCTGTAAATGTGCTGTGGAAAGCACATGGAAAAAAAGGAATGAAAAACAATGAAAAGGCAATGAAAAGACACAAAGGAAAAAGACAAAAGGAAAAAAAGCAATGAAAAGACAATAGGAGGGAAAGAACTGCTAGGGTATATTGTGCAGATTTTTTTCCTCAATTTAATTATAGTAGAAAAGCAGGGTTCCTAAAAAGTCAATCTGGGAAAATGAACAAACCAACCCCCTAGCCCTTCAATCCCTTCTTGGTCTCTCTCTAAAGAACTGCACATGTGTTAATTTCCATTCCCAAGAAGCAATTTTAGGATGGTGGCCTCCAGTCACTGCCATTTTCTATTATCACTCTAATCCCTTCTTAGCATTGAGATCCCAGCATGTGACCCCTGCTTTTATCAGAGAATACACGATGGTGAGCTCCTCTTTGTCCATCCCTTCATTAATTCACAATTTTTTACTTACAGTCCCCTCTCACTTCACTACCAGCCCAAGATGTGAAGTTCAAGCCTGCTTTTCTTCTTACTGAACTGAGCCCATGTCCATTTAAGTTTGCAAATGTGCTGTTTTCTATTTGCTACATTGTGCTGATTCAGTCATCACCACAGGAGAATGAGGCATAACCTCATTTTTTTTTTTCTCCCTTTTTCTCCGTGCTGTCCAATGCTGAGATAAAAGAACAAAATAAATATGTCTTCATTTAAGAAATTACAAAGTTGGAAAATGGGGTGACTAATGCAGAATAATGACAGTAACTTTGTCTTAAATGAAGAGCAGAAGGCACAGGAGAGATTAAGTAAATACAGAGTAGTTTTCTTTGACTTGATATAAAATGATAAAGCTAGCCAGTGCTTGTGATAGAAAAGGTCTCTGAACAAATGATTCTTCTATAGATGTTCAGAGCCTTTTGAGAAGAGCCAGACCCCCTTCACGGCTTTCAGTTTCTTGTCTACCAGAGTGCCTCCATGCAACTCCATGTGGATGTCTTGGATGCCCTATGACAGCTCAGATGGCACTTGGAACCTATATTCAGGCAATACAACTAATCAGCTTGTGCATTTTAGTTCAGAAGATAACTAAATTTACTGTTTTTCTACTCAGCTGTCTGCCCATGAGCTGGCCCCTGAACATCCTTTATGTCAGTGAAGATCTAGTCAATTCAGCCTGTGGTGTCCAGGAGCTGCTGGGTCACCCAAAGGTGACCAAATACCTGTGGTCAAGACGAGTAGCTCTCTGCATTGTGCTCACTGCATGGATAAGGACTCAAAAATGTAGACACCAACTCCCTGGAGACACATACATATGGACACATCAGCTCAGGTGTCCCAATCAGCGAGGAGAATCCTGATCTGTGGACCTTGGAGATGGGTAAAACAGCTAGTTGCAGACAGCTGCAGATAGATGTAGACAGTTGGCATAATCGCTGTAGAATTCATGATGAATATTTCGCATGGGTCTGATGTTAATCTTGGCCAAGGTACCCAAAAGATGCTTCCTTCAGCAATGACACAAATGGGATGTGCAGAGAACAGGAGGGGTGTACAGGCTCTGCCTTGTCAACAATTTACTGTTTTGAACAGTAAACTAATAGAGCTGAGTCAGGCTGATCATTTGTGTTGTTACTTCAGAGAGAAACAACTAATAAATAACACTGCTCAAAATGAAGCTGAAGAGTAATTGATAGGGAAAAGAGTGTGATCTTTTCTTGCTGAAATTCAGACCAGAAGGTCTGACACATTTGTTTTTTAATCGACTTTGACAGCAATGTTTTGGTTTTATGCTGCAGATGGGACTTCTTATAATTATTTTGCAAAGAGCCTATCTCAAATGAATCATAAATGTCTTGTGGCTAGAAGCTAATATCATTTCAGAACATGTGGGAAGAGCTGATTTATTGAAGGAGCCACATGCTAAATTTTAGCTCTGCAAGAGCTTGGAGCTTTCCTTTTGGTCCTTAGGCACACGGTGAGTTGGAGGGGGTAGCATACTGGATTTCTTTCATTTTACATCTCTGCCTTCATAAGTTCAGTCTGAGCAGAAACTACAAGCTGCCTAGAGGAATTATGAAGTTAGCAACTTTGATAAAATATTTATCACAACTTTTTTGCCCTTTATTGCTTTTCAAGCAATTTTCAAACCCAAGTGAATGCTGACAAAAGCAAGAAAACCTGCATGCACCAAATGTAGGGGGGGAAGAAACCATGCATGCAAGGCAGCTGCCTCTAACAAGGTACACGTTAGCCTATAAAACAGCACAAATGTGGAAGCAAATCACTAGTCACAGATATTTAGCAGTGAGCATGTGAAAGATTCAAAGTGAATAAGCCTATAAATACTAAAAACTATACAAAACTGAAACAAAGCAGTCTTACTAGTTAAGGCATTGGATGCTTGCATCATTCTGTACTATTTCCCCCAAGCAATGAGCTTCCAGAATACTTGACAGGGAAAGTGTTCTAGACTCTACCTGACAGTAAGGAGGAGAAGACAGTCTGAAAACAAAAAATCATATTTTCCAAAGGACTTATGTCCAAAACTCATCCACCTTTGTTAGTAATATGGATGTATTTAATAAATGATACTGTCTTTACCAGAAAGTTATATAACACTGGTAGACATATTTATGCTACTATATCCAAAGCTGATGTGGATTTTGGAATCTAGAACAGGTTTGTTGTTTGTCACGTTCTAGTCAGGCAAGTTGGAGGTGAAATGTGGAAATCATGGAGACAGTAGCGATCAAAAGATGTTCCCTCAGTGGATTGCTCTGGGGTCGAGATTATGCTGGGGCACATCTTCCCTTCTTCTCCTCTGTGCTTGTGGGTTGAGCCCCACAGTGTGTCTGTGCATGGAGCCTTTCAATGGGAAGGCAACATATCATCAAATGGACAGGGAACCAAGACCTGACTGGTAAGTGTCAAAGGGCTCGATGTAGAAGACTTAATGGTCTCACGTTCTTGCTTACATTATGTTTCTTGCCTCTATGAGGCACTCCAAAATCTGTTCATTCCAGCCAACCTGGTCATTTCCACTTCTAGAAAAAAGAGGTTTAATTACAGCACTTTTCCTTTGCAAATCTCTTCTGCATGATAAAGGTGTGCACAGTAATCAGGTATCTATCTGCTGCAGAAGGGAGGAATTGATGGCAGTAGGATTGCTCATACAGCTTAGAAATGCATCAAGAAAGTCACCAAGAAGGAGCACTGCTAGGAACAGGCAGTACATGATGGTCAAATTGACTGGGCAACCTGCTAAGTAGCTTTCATCTCTAATGTCTAAGGCAGAAGAGAAGAATCAATATTATTTTGGGCTCTTTGGGATAGGCTATTTTTACAAGCCCATCCTTACAAGATATTGTGTAGACATTTGAAGAAGGAATGTCATCCTCCTCTATTCATCCACAGATATATAACTTTTTTAACTTTGGTCAATTTCATAGTTTTAAAAAATCTCTGTATAAAAAGTCAGTGTTTCACACTCACCTGTGAAATGCAGTGCTTAGTCATCAGTAATGACACTTTGAGCAACCTCTTTTCCTTCAGTCAAAATTATTACCTAATTTAACACAATTTTGCAAACAACTTTGGTTCCTGTGAAATTCCCTTTTGGGAAAGAGATGTGAATTTTCTGACCATTGGAAAAATGTCACGTTTCTCTGGCTTAACCACCTAAACTGATTTAAGGATGGAGTTGGGTATATAATTAATATGACTTGCACATATTTACACCTGCAAAATGGAAGCATTGCCTAAAAGAAAATAGAAGAGAAAAGAAAAACCTGTTCATCTAAACAAAAAAAGAAGGTAGAAAAGAGCAGTGATTTATCCTCATCTTCTAATATACACCACCAGTAAGTCTGCAATGGCTTCAGGAGAAGGAGCAATGCTGTTCCTCCCTGTTCATGTTTTCTATATGACATTGAGTTCAAAATCTTTATGGTTGTTTTTAAAGTTCTCAGTGGAGTTTAAGTTATCAAAAAATGAGAGAGAGAAATCAGTGCTTGTGATTAATTATTTTGCATCTATGGATTTGCACTATGGAGCTTTCTACAGCATGCGGAGGACTCCTAATTACACAGTGGCTGGTCACTACCTGCTGTCACAGCTTGTTTTGCTCACTGGGACAAGGCTGGGTGTAGACAAAGTCTGTAGAGACCCAGCAAAGTCTTTCCATCCAGGGCAGGGGACATTTGCAGAAGACCTGCCAGATGTGCTTCACAAAGACATGTACTCGCTGGAAAAGACACGAGCACCTGAAATGTTTTCTACAGAGTCAATTAACTCCGATATGCTCTCTGCCACTCTACCTGAAATCAATAGGAATTAAGTACTCACCCTCTATAGGAAAGTCTGAAAATCTTATTAGGTGCCTATCTGCTTCCTTAGATCCCAAAATACGTGTGGTTGGCTGCACGGAAAAATGACTTTTGCCTTATTTCTGAAGAAAAAAAAAAAAAAGGCAATGTATTAGGCAGTCTCTTTCAGCAGCAGGAGAGTCATTTTCCTAAAATATACAGTTCACACTGCTGATATGTGTAAAGGCACGGTGCAAAATACTGACTCAGTATTGTACTCTAGTTTTCAGATTAGTATTGAACTTCCCAGATTATACAGGTCTGTATATGTGTATTATATATATACACACATGTATATATGTGTGTATATATAGGTACATATGTATACATATGTGTATATACACACACATATATACGTATATGTATGTGTGAGTATTTTTTGGTACTGCATACTGAAAGAAGATCATGTATTTTGTTAGGTGCTATACACACATCCTCTGGCAGAAGTCTGTATTTTAGAGTTTTTAAAGGCATTAATATATTAGATAAGGAAAGAAAAATTCTTTGTATGACATAACTATGCAGGAGTCGTGGGAAGAGTGTGCAGGGCTTCTGTTTCCAGTCCAAAACTTGATTTGCTTACCTAGTGTTTCTTGGTCTGTGAGTCACCATTTAACCATGAGACATTCTCTTGAGCTGACAACAACTAAAAACACATGCACGCTCCTATATATACATCACAAAAAAGCTAAAGGGTAATAAAAAACATCATTAGCTATTCAGAGAGAATGCTGTTTTTTATTTGGTTATTGCTACTGTGGCAATACAGCATAGGCTGATTGGATTAGTTATTTTTTCCCCATAAGGTTATGCAATCTTCCCATTAAGGAAAGGTTGCCTTAGACCTGATAAGGTGTCTGTAAGACCTGCACACATTAACGTAATTGAGGTAAACCTCAACCCAGCTGGGCAAGGAGAGCTGAGTCACAGGGATCTCTGAGAGATAAATAATCATCAGATGACAAAAAACCTGCCCTGCACTGCCCTGCACTGACTTGGCTGAGTATTGTTGCAGAGTCTGCCAAGAAGATGCTCTCTCAGCACTGTCCTTCAGAGAAATGCCCTCATTTCACACATCAGAGACACTCAGCTAAGGTGTCAGGAGCCACGGGTCGATAGGCAGCCCAACAGGTAGCCACAGACTCAACTGCTGAGCCATAAGTCAACAATCAACGAGCTTGCCCAAGGTGAAAGAATTAGCCAACTACTGAATCAAGAATAAGTTAGTTGAAAGACTGCCCAAAATCTCCACTGCCCAAATATGCTTTTGGGTTAGATGTGCCTGGTCAGGATTGAGATGACCTAGGTCAAGCACTATTCCCTGCTCAGGTTGAACTGAACAGCTCATTAGCTGTTGTACCAATAATCAGCAAAATAACATTGGACCCTGAGGAGAGCCTCCCTGCAGGCTGCTGGTGCTGCTCCTTACAACCCTACCAACAGCTTTATATTTCATCATTTTTCCACCCCAAGCGACTGAATTACTCATTTGACATATGCAGATATCCAGAGTGCAATTAATTGGTTCAGCCTTTGACATGATCCCGTGCTTTCTTGGAGCACAGAGGAGAGATGTGTTGAAGGGGTCAGAGGGTTCATTTCACAGCCTTTAGAGACTTCTGTGTGCAGATACTCTTCGTGGGAACTGTCTTGCTCATTAGCATCCGGGAAAGTCATTAGATTTTTATGAAAGCTTTTTTAAAGCTTTGCCTTTTCATAGTTTAAGGGTCACTGCAGCACTGCTCTATAGTAATTATACTAATCAGGAATGTTTTCTTCCTGCTATACCAATTATCAAGTGGAGAAACTTAAGAAATCAATGTAGATTCCATCCACATAAAGATGATGCACTTTTTTCTTTTGCTTTAGATGTGTATTTTGTATTTTAGCTATCGATCCAAAATTTACAAGCATTGCCCATTTTTTTTTCCAAAAGTTTCTTCTGAGATGCTTGTTCTCTTCCATTTATTCTGCCTTAAATAAAAAATAAAAAATAATAAAAAGAGCAAGGTGAACCAGCCTAAGGGTTTCTGTGAGACTTTCAGTCATGAACTGTAGTATCCTTTTCTGGATAGGAAAATGCTATTTTCTGTTTGAGGACCTGAGACTCAGAGGACCATATTCCCAACAGAATTTGTATGTAAATTAGTAAAAATTCTCCTGTAAAAATTAGATTTGTAGGGTGGAAATCATCCAGCAGAATACAGATATCTGTGCTGCACAGGGCTCCTCAGAGATCTAGCCAAAACATCAGTGAAGTGCAGCACATGATTCAGCTCATCGGAAAGTAGGTCAGCCAAATTCATGCCCTAAAAATGCCTGTTTCTCTCCAAGGACTATAAGGAAAGTGTAAGAGCAGAGCAGATATCTACACTGCAGGTGACACAGCGAGGCAAAGAGCAGGGTGGTCAGAAGCTGGCTGCTCCTTACACAGCTTCCCCTCTGCTGTACGCAGACCAGCGTGACTCATCTCCAGCTTTACAGCATCATTTCTTCCCAAGAACTTGCTCGCCCACAGCACTTGCTCATGTTGCAAAGCAAGCACACGACCACCATGACAGCGAGTTAGGATCATAAGTACTCCTAGCAAGAGTTGCAAGGTCTCAGGAAACAACCACCTCATCATCATCAACGGCCTCACACATGAGTCCAAACTATGGCACTCAGGAGTAGTCCAAACTGTGTTAGCACAGGAACATTTCAGAACTCATTGGAGATATGTGCCATTTTATAATAAAAGTCTGGTCTGTGGGCAGAAATTGATTCTAAGGCTCTCCTTTCTCTCCCAACCCTTCCCCAGAAAAAGCAAGTTACTTGTTTACTTGAGCAGTGGCCTTCCCAACAAGGCAATGATGAGCATGTCTATTTATCTATTAAATGGGAAACATTTAGCAGTTCTTCCTCGTACCTACTTCCCTCAGGATGCTGTAAGCCCTGAAGGTGATTTTAATTTGTGAAGAGAAGCCTATGTGCAACCTGTCCTCGGAGTCGCTTGTGCCATCCTGGGAAGAATTTCCCAAGGGACACTGGTGAGTTGCTGTGTTGACTCTTGTGACCATCACCTTAAACTGAACCTTAATACCTGACCACAGATTCACTCTGCAAAAAGGAGTAAGTTTCTCTCTTCTTCCTCTGATACTGAGGTTGGACTGCGTTCTGTGCTCCAGGGTACAAGCTCCCTTCTTTTCTTCCAGCAGATGGATGCTTTTGGACTCATCCCTCCCTATTCCTCATTCTCCTACAAGAGCTGGCTGCCAGATTTGCCAGATGACCTTTAAGAATGGCAAATTGTTATTTTATTCTTTGCTGGTACTTTTCAATTTTACCTTTGAGAATGATTCTGCTATGATCTGCTTAATGCTTCATGCCAGATGCAGAGGATTTTCACTGGCATTTTCTGAGGGCTGAGGCTCAGTCTGGAAGCAAAAAGAAATGGCAAAGGAGGTTCAAAGCTATTAATTTATAACTGATTTTTCCATCTGATACAAAATCCCATAAGAATGACTCTCAAAACCTCTCTTCAAACCTCAGTATCAAACCAAATCCCCAAGCTGACATCCTCATATCCAAATAAGCTATAATGCAGCATCATTGACTCTCAAGAGGAATAGTAAGGAGGAGACAATGTGCCCTCTCCACTGCAAGCTGGAACTGCAGATTTACCACAAAGGAGGTGGGTAAAAAAAAGTTTTAAACAGTGTCAGGAGGAAGCAATTAGCTGAGATTTGAAGTAAGCAGTGGTACTTGCTCTCACATGCCAGCTGGCACATGCACATGGAAAGTGCAACATTTGGCTCTGAAGAACATTCCCTAGAAGAGCTCATATAAATGCTGTTTCAAGTACTTGAGTGATAGAGTTTCACTTTCATGTAGTTCAGTGGAAACAAGAAGAATTGTTTTCCTATATATGTTTATACATAATATATTGTAAATGAAAATTAAATTGATCATGGTTCTCATACAAACACACATATACACCAGTTCAGTCCATTTTCCTCACAACCAGTTTCTTGGCATAGCTGAGACATATTCTGTAGAGCCAAAAGCCACATCTGAATCATCAACGCTACATGTTATGAATGATTTCGGAGGATAGTTGCCCAGGCAGAAATCAATCCTGCTCCAACAGGTCTTGGCAAACCCTAGCAGTGAAAACTGTTTATATTGGTCCCTTCAGGCCTTTAGTCATGTCTTCTCTCCTTGCCATGGTCCATGCAGCCATTAGCACATCCTGCTGTCTGGAGTGACCTGAATCCCCACCAACATCCTCTTGGGTTGACTGTCCATTTCTGGTCAAGTCAAATTCAGGACACAGCAATTTATCTTCCACAATTAATGGATGATGGAAGATTATATCAGCCATCTGAACTCTAGGGAACTGTAAGCTTTTGTCAGAAAACCATGCTAAGCAACAAGATACACTTGTTTAAAGATTTTTCTCTCCTTAGCCTCCTTGATATATAAAAAATGAACAACTAACCAAAAGAACTTTGAGGACTGTAACAGACTTGAGCTGTCTTCAACTCATGTATTTCCTCCTGGCAACTAGGGTCACCTAGCATCATCACATTTATGTTGTTAATCAAAATCAAATTTCTAGCCTGTGGATGTACCTGTCTCTTCAAATACAAAATATGAGGAGGCCCTGCATAACTAGTAATGTGTGCAATGCTTAAAAGCACCCTTACCTAATACAGTTCTCTCCCATTGGACACTTGTTTCCCAGCAAACGTGGTTTGCATCACTTTGCAGAACTCAAACAAGGCATTGACAGATGAGCAGCGAGTGGTACATTTCCAATGTTACAAGTACCTTTGCTAAATGGGGACCTGTCATGTTAACTGGCATGTGAAACAGAGGACTACATTTAAACTGTCCTACTCCTTCTCTTGGGCATACATATTAGGTCTACTATGCAGAATCTTCAACCTTTTTTTCTCCCTCCTTCCTCAGTCATGTCATTGAAGCACATGAACTTAAAAGAGATTTTGGATGGGGGAAATCTATGCAATTTTAGTTTGTTAATTTACATTTCCTAAATATCACAAGTGAGATCAATGATGAGTCCAGTTTAATAGGATGAGCTGAGAATGGACATGATTCACGGCCATACACTATTCATTAACTATTTTCTTACTGAGTTTTTGTCTTGTGTTTGTTCTTCTCATCCACTCTTTACCAAAAAAGTTTTCTTTCCTTGAGCTTGAATACAAAAAGATTTTCAAAGCTACTGGTATCCAAGTCTTTTCTTCCTTTCCAGAGTAAAAAAAATTCAATGCCTAATTTTATTGAAACCAACCCAGAGTAGTGTTTATTATTGAAAATATACAGTATTTCTGAACATTACATAAAAAGCCTAGTAAATACATCTGCTGTAATTCAAAATGCTGAATAGATAATCTCTGTGCAGCACATAGCACTATCATCATAATGCAAACACCTTCTTTCTTGTTATTGTTCTGTTTACAGTGCTTCCCTTTTATAATTTTTAAACACAGAAAACATGTTCTGCTGTCCGTCTCCACCTCAATCCTTGTAGGTGAAATCAAACAAAAACTTTACAAAGGTTACTTACATTTTGTCAAACATAGGAATAAAAGGAATATAGGTATTTTATGGAGCTGTTTAGAGATATTGCAGACTTTATTAAAACTTTATTCATGAACAGGGCATGGGCTCTTGCAAGGCAAAGTGCTGTTTTTCACACAGTCCAGTGATGCCCTGCTCAACTCCCAGTCTAACAAAAGGATAAATGGGCAAGGTAAATAAATTTGGATTTCCCACACTATCTCTCAGATCATCTTTTTCTTGCTGCCACATGTTCTCAAATGCCAGTTCTGCAAAGAATAAACTTTTACAAAGAATCCAGAAGACAGACTATTTACACACCTAACTGTCAAAATCATTAGGAGCCAATGTACAGGATGAGATGGACAGTATGATAAAAATAGTTTTTGTTCACCACAATACATGAAGGAAAAAGGAAAAAAAAAAAGAGAAAAAAATCGATTGTTCCTGGCACTGTGCTGTTTCAGATTTTGTACTGTGAACTTCCACAAGATACAATCAGTGCTGAATCTCTTTCTTCTTTGAATCTGCTCCCACACCATCCATTCCAGGAGGTTTTTGCCTGGTTGCCTCAAAGCAGCATCATGAGTGTGGGGAATGAGAGTCTACAAAAATATGATGGGCATCCCATTGCAGAAGAGCACAGTGCAGAAGAAAGAACGAAGAAAAGGGTTTGGGGAGAGTGAAGAAAGAAGAACCCTGAAGGCCACCGGGTGGTGCATGTATGCGTGGGGCATATCACACGGCTGCTGTCTGTTTGATGCTATGGAAGCTGATTCGTGTGGGAGATGTGGGGATAGACATGGCACGTGCCACACGGACTCGGAGGGAGTGGTGATCTTGCCAACGGTGCCATCTTTTCCTGGCAGCAGAACGAACCTGGTGAAAGAAAAAGGAAAGGATTTAAATATCTAGATTATTCAGAGGATGACCTTTCAAGGGACACTAGACCACATGTAAACAAATGATGACAAGCGCAAGCCACTGATAGACTTGGGGCTTGATTCAACTGCCCAAGCAGGGGCACCCAGTCCTATTGATATTCTTTTGGGCACTGCACGCTGCGAGAAGCATAGGCTTCCCATATATCTCCCAAATATCTGTGTCATATCTGCCCAGCTTCATGTAGATGTCCTAAATTCCCCAGCTTATTTCCAAAGGCAATAATCACCTTAGCTTCGGCATTCAAGCCCTCAAGGGGCATCTGCTTGATGGATTTCTTAGATAGACCTTTCTTAGGTGGTGGAATTGTTCACACTTCCCATTTTAAGGAAGAGAATAATCATAAATCATCTAACTAAACATTGGTATCTACAATGCAGGAAAACACACCTGAGCTTATTTCTGTAGGCTGCCTATATAGACAATGGAGAGTGGTTCTGCACAGTCAATGTAAAGTCATCCCCAACAGAAGCATAAAACAGATAGACAGTAAATAAAAGTGTCTATTTTATTGCATGGACTAAAGAAGAAGTCCAGGCTCAAATATATATGTAAACAGTGTAGAGAAAAGCAGAGGATGGGAACCTACCCTCACACACAGTGGGAGGGAAAGCTAATGGATACTCTTAAAGCAGACTGTAACCTCTTCCTGCCAAACCACTAGCAGAGAAGACTCAGAATAATAATCTGGAATGAAATTTAACAGCTTTTAGATCAGTTTCTGAGTATACCTGGTGACCTCAAATGACTGGAGACTTGAGAATTATTTATACCTTTTACCTGAACAGCAAGGTAAGTAGACAAAATGAGATTAAATGAATTTTGACCCAGCTTCTTGGACAGTCAATCACTAAATATAATCATGACACTTGAGAGGGATACTGACATTCAACTTTCAACATGAAATCCAGTAAAATTTAAAAAAGTGTATTTTAATATTCCAGCCTCTATACTAAATCAGAGACTCCTAAAAAAGATACCTTTGAGAAGGTGGTGTCATGAATAATACAATGTAGACATTACCTTTAAACTAGTGACCCATATTTCTTTTTATAACTAACAAAGAACCAGATAATTCAGTCAAAAGGTATGACTCATTTTCTCCTAAAGCCGATGTCCAAAACAGGCCAGATTCTGTGGTCTGATGAAGAATATAACTAACCAAGCTTTAGATGTCTGGATTATAAATTTAGATAAATTTAGGCGACATTGATACCCTGAATATTTTTCAGTCCTTAATGCAATTATGTTCATTGCAGGGGAAGGGACTGTTCTCCCCATTTTACCAACTGCATGCTGAAGCTTGGATATTAACAGCAGTGATGTTGTAGTAGAGTAGATCTCAACATGGATCAGCTGCCATGGCAACTGTAGAGGCCTGGGATGAGCTTGCATAGCCTGTGCAAAACCCATGCTGACACAGCTTCTCAGCTATCAGCACCTGAGTAAGGCACAACAAAGCCATCGTGGGTGTATCACCACTAGGACTTCAGGGAAGAGAGGATTGAAATAGCTCTCCACGACTACACAGCCACTAGCTTTCTTTTAAAGCCTGTACTTTGCCTTTGGGTGCAGAGTGAAGCATGCTCAAAACACAAGGAGCACAGACTTGAGGAACCAAGGAACCTGAGGAACCAATACCAGCCTCAGACCAGCTCTAACACACTGCATACACAGTGCTGCTCAAACACATTGTGTTGATGAGCTCAAGTAGAAAAGATATTTCCAACGCAGGCCCCATATTGTTAGTACTCAGTGTCTTAGATTAGCAGGAATGATGGCCTGGTGACAGTTTATAAGGAGGGCATGGGTAGGAGAGGTCTAGACTCCATCTCTCAGATTGTTTTTCTCCTCCCATGTCTTGGTGGGCCTTCAGGGTCTTAGACAGTCCCAGAGTCTGCAATGCTACTTAGAAACTCTGCAGTACTATGGTCTTATAGTCTTATAGCCCTCTCCTATCAGCTCTTAACAGTTTTGCCCATGAAAGATTCCCTATTTTAAACCTGTGAGTCTTAGAAAATAGTTTTGACACCTTCTTGGGCACTTTACTGGGAGAATACTGCAGCTCTCTTGAGCACTGAGGTGCCCTGGATCATGCTGCTGGACCTGAGACAGGCTACTTAAGTACTCTGACACTTAAGGCAGGTAGATGCAGAGGCAATGTGAGCCTAGCTAAGTGTCTGTCACCCTAAGGTGAATAAATAGCAGGAAAAGTGTTAGAGGGATATGCAATTTGTTGAAATTGCCCCAGGAAGAACATGGGATTTGCTTTGTAGATAGATATTGCCTCTAAAATGCTCATTTCTCTCCAAATGTGACAAAATAATTTTTTTTTTTTTTTTTTTTTTTTTTTTTTTTTTAATATTCCTGCTTGAGTCTAATTCTGCCTTGCACATTAAGTCTGTGACCCACTTAGGTCCAACAAAGACCTGAACTTCGTCACTGATTCAAGCACAGATAAAAAATCTCTCTACACAGTACAACCTTGCTAATATTAATAGCAGGCTGAGAGTCCTATGAATCCAGGTATCCAAGGTACTCCTGAAACAGTATTTTGCTGGGTCAGTGAAAAGGAGAGTCACTTCCGGGCCTTTTTGTGTTTCTTAGTAACTTGTGTGAACAGATACTTACTCAGCCAGTGAAGCCAGACTAGATTTATCATTTGAGCTTCAAACCAATCAAGTCAAAAAGATTCACCTGGAGATAAAGATGTGAGTCTAAACAAGCAGTTGTCTGAATGGCTTTATGATATTGTTTGGTTATGAATTTTGAGAAAGGATAAAAAATAGTAGCAAAAGTGCTGTCTTCTTGCATAGCCAGAACCATTTCTAGTGGGTTGGGCACATGGACTCTGAACTTACAAGATGAAATACATTTCTTAACGATAGAGTGAGTCACTGTAATTAGGAAGTGGCCAGAGAGCAAGCAGAGTAGGTTATGCTCAAATTTGTCTCCTACAACTCAACTCAGAGACAAAAAGCTAGCTTAAGTTCAGATTAGAAAAGAAAAACAACTGGCTGCTATAATAACATGTTGAAAAAAAAAAAACAAAAACCACACACCAAAGAAGCTGTTATGCACAGAAAGTAATAAAAAAAAAAAACAGATAAAGCAAAATAGCAACTTAGAATCTGGCTGTTAATCTCCCTAAGAGCAACTATGCCTATCCATTAAGCATTTGTAGAGTCAATACCATGTTCTAGAGTTCGAATCAACACATCTGTGACTCAAAATTAATAGCACTTGCCTTTAATAGCTCCAAGTTTCATGCAGAATCATAACCACTATTACAAGTGGTTAAAGCTTAATAAGCAGTCTCATGAATACAAATTATCAGCTTGATCTCTATATAACTTCAGTTGCTTGAAAAGACAAAGTGATGCTGAACAGACAAATTAGTTCTGTGTTGGCCTTTGGTCTGCCTTTTTTTCCTGCTGTTACTCTCTTTAAATCCCTTTTTTACATCTCTGCATTCTGCTGACTTCAAATAATCACAGTTCCTGAATATGTGGTCAGATTTACCAAATATTAGGCCTGCAGACCGTGGCCATTTTTTTCACAAGGCATGTTTTCTGACAGTCGAGAGAAAGAATTCAGGTTGTGGGGTAGATAGGTAGAAATCATAGGGTGATTGTTTCTCTTTCCTAATTGGGTTACCTAAGCAAAGAGACCTAGGAGTTCTCAAAATTTCACATAGTACAGATCACATCTAGTCAGAAAGAAAGTTTTTGCTCCATGAGAATATTTCTCAGTGATGAATTCAGCAAATTTCACCTACGTTTTGTTCTAAGCTTTGGATCTCTTTGGTAATCTTAGATAACTTTGGACTTTAAACATCTTTGGTTATGTATGGTGTTGCAAATTATATCAAAGTTGGTGAAGATTCATTCACTTTCACTGTGGATGAGGAAGAGGTACTTTCGGTAATGTCCAGATTAGCAAAAGGGAAAGGATATGCAAGTCTTTCTTAATTTCCTAAATACAGAGTTCACTGGAGTGATTGATCTGCAGATTTGTAGGAGAGGAACTAGTAAACTCTTGGTTGTTTCTAAAATACTTGGAGAAATGTCAGTATGTTTTTATGCATTTTTCTATACACTTATTGAATATACCTGTGTTCTACAACCATCTTTCACCCTATTTGTATGGCTTTACAAGGTTCCCAGTAAAGCCAAATCCTCAAGCCCCATGTTACTGTTAGACAAAAGAACCAGTCCACCATCTCTGTACACGCATTACTGGTCTTAACCTTCTTAGCATTGGGAGAGGAAGTAGAGCCCAAAAGAATTATGGCAATGTATTCTGTAATCTTAGGAGAATATAGCTTACATAGACCATTTTTTCCCCCAAATAGCCTACATTACAGTAGTATTTTATGTACTGTTAAGATTATTTTATGCTGTAAAAACTTCCATTTCACTGCTCTGCAATACATTCATTCTTTGGGAATCAGAGTTTCTGGCAGCAATTTCACATATCGCTGCAATGGGTGGATAGTTCTACAGTACCTGTCAGACTAGAAAGTTGCAGTCACATCAATGAAGGTGACTTTCTACAAGGACACACCTGGTTGTGGAAAAAACATATATAGAAGAGAGTGCAGCCCTGGAATGAACTGTTGCTTGCTGGTCCCAAAGGGAAGGTTTGGTTCCTTGAGTTGGCTTTACACAGATCCTGAGGGGCATTCAGGAGCAGTACTTTTACACCGACATCATTGGGCCACTTTGATCAGAAAGCAATCATTATGGAAGATTAAGCTTTAGCCTTCTAGTCCACCCCCATATTCATATTTATGCAGTGATTTGGAGGAACGCTTAATGCATGTCCTTTGGGTTCAGAATGAATAATGTGAAGTCTGCTTAGATTGATGGGCAGGTGGATGACTAACCATTTAGGTGATGATTCATACTTGGCAATTATAATGAATAACCTCCCAAGAAGATCAGATCAAAATAAGCTACTTTGAGCTTAATAGATTTTGAGAGACAGATGGTGCCTGGGTAAAGGGTCAATACAAAAAATTAAACATATTTATCCTTGCCTTGCACCTTGTTATGAGAATAGTTTATTGTGCCATCCAATGAAGTAACCTTTCTACTCCTCACTGGCTATGGTTCTTCTCTAAGTCAGCTAATTGATTTACATCTTAAATGCTAATTCATAGCTCATTTTTGATACAGACCAGATAATAGTGGAACATGAGGTCTGATCGAGTTGAGATTTCATGCTTTGCAGAATAATTTCAGACAAGGCCCTTGCTGGTTAAGTATCCCTCTGAGACATACTTGGAAATGAAGGGCAGCCACCTTTATATGCACATATGTTTCATGGAATTATAGAAAAATTAAGGTTGGAAAAGGCCTCAGAAGGCATCTAGTCCAAACCTCTTATCAAAGTAAGTGTACCTTAAAAATTATATACAATTGTGAAATTATGTCAGGGCCTTATCCAGATGTTTTGAATATGTCTAAGAAAGTGAGTGGTTAAGGAATCTAGCTTTACACATCTCTTTGGACCTCTTAATTACAATGCTCAACCTTTTCATATCTCATATCTGGAGTTCAGTTCTCCTTACCTACTGTCACAGGAACTAGACCTCACTTACATCTTTTCTTTCATATGGTTTATAAGACGCAAGCGCAGTTGTAATTGTCCTTGAAAAATGCTAAGTGAAAGTGTGCACAAACACAGAAAAGTCCTTATGAACGGTCAGTAAGAAAGGTCAATGCCTTTGGTCAATTATGAGTGTAAAAAATCTCATTCATCAGTTGTTCTAGAGGCTCCTGTTCTATATGCTGCACAAAACATTTTACCAATAATTGAAATATAATAGAACCAGAAGGTCAAGGAAAGAGCTGGTTGAGCAAACAAGAAACAGTACAGATAAAAATAAAGAGAGAAAGGAAAAAGTAAGTTAGTAGGGGTGAATAGAATAAAATAAGTTAATAGAGAGGAATCAAGACTGATAAATGGCTTCTCATGACACCAGCTGGACTCATAAGCCTTCTGAAGGACCTCATATTCACATATGAGACATTGTGGCATGCCATAATTTGCATGCAATCCTATTCAAGTAACTGAAGGCCAAATGATTTTTTTTGCTTTGTTTAACAATGTCAGCGATAAGAGCACAAATGAAGAGAGAATACAGATGAACCCTGGAAGTGTCAAGAAGACATGATATGTGTCAGTCTGGCAAAAATGGAGATTTTGGTGACTTGTGGTATGAACCACATCCTTGGTGCCTTTAGTGGCAGTGTAGTCTGTGCAGTACATTTATTCCACAAGGAGAAAGCATACAACGTTACTGCAAGTTCTTAATACAAGTAATGTGAATCTGTTGTTCAGATCAAGAGTGTGATCTGAGCAACATAACCTGTGAGGAATGCTTTATGAGCATGTGATGATCTGCTGAGAATAGGCACTGTTAGTAACGAGAACTTTTCTAACTGTATACTGTTACAAACTTCACAATTCTGGACAATGTAATCACAAACTCAGAAGGCTCTAAGAATAGTTATTTATACTTCATTGAATTTTCTACTTGTTTCTAGGTTATGGAGAGCTGAAGCTGGAACAGGATTGAAATCTCATCATTTTAAATCTTTATGATACTTTAAAGACATTTCCTCTGTACTTTAAGATGAGTCCGAAGTCCTTCTATGGTCTTGAAGGAGAAAACTTTGTAATATTTGCAGCACTCACCCTTGTCATAAATCTCAAAGAAGTAGGTATTGCAATTATCTAACCAAGCAAGAGAAAGCTTTATATTAGATATAACCATATGGATATTGTAGGAATTTAGCTCACCGATTTAGGTGTATATCAGTGTGCACAAATGAGATCAGCCTCTAGGCAAGCATTATAGACACTAAAGAGCTAGGTCATACTGTCAGTGAAGTCTAGCATTGCTCAGATGAAAAAATACTGATGGCTATTGTAGGAGAAGTTGATGAGAAAGAGATTGTATTAACTGTACTGACTAGAGGCTTGAATTATTGAATTATCTTGAGAGCTAGTACTATGTGGGAAGCCCCCTGTGTCCCACTTGGCTTCCCACTATGTCTCCAGAAGGTTTGCATCTTCTACAGGTGCTGTGCCATATCTGCTTCAGATACTATATGGCCGCTCAAGTGGCACTAGAGATCTATATGCAGGCAGTTGAATAAAGATATATATCTCCACTGACTATAATAGAATTCAGACACCAGATTACTTCCAGGAATTGGAAAGCCTAAGCCTCAAAAGTCAAGCTGGACATCTTAACATTGAGCTGATTCCCACAGAACTACCTATCTAAACTCTAACAGTAGTATGACATAGCTATAAAAATCACAGTTAAGGAAATCATATTCCAGATTTGCTATTAGACTGGGTTATCAAGGCAAAGAAGAAATACATGAAGTGAACCATTCTGACCTTCTACTAGACTAATGATGTTTGCAGTCGTCTAAGTTACAGCATATGGATTGATTTATGGTTCATTTATGACTGTGGAGAGGTTCAAATGGCTGTAGTGAAGAAGGAGACATTTCACCCACTTCAAGACAGCTGGAATAATCCCACAACAGCTCGAAGAATGAACTAAGATGAACTGCCTACTGGCCCTTGCCTAGGTCCACAAAATGAAACTTACCAGGGTAATGTAAAGTCCTGATTGCCTGCAAAGTTGATGGCACTAAGTTCCACTCCCAGCTATTCACTGTGTCACTGGTGAAAATAAACCAAACCACACTAACCTTACTGCCTCCATGGAAGGTTTTCATTCTGCATTAACAATGTAAACCAGGGAAATATTACAACCCCTGCTGAAGGGACATATGAAGCTTCTTGTGCCTTTAACCCCATCAGGAGAGGATACAGCACAGAGCCACACAAAACAGATATGTGTGTTGAAAAAGATCACAAAGGAGCTTAGATATATGGCAAGTTTTTGAGCTAAACATTAAACCACAGTTAAGGGTTCTGTATATTTCAGGGAAAATTTGACCTTCCTATATATTGAGGCAAATGTAGTGGTCAGAATTCAGTGAAAGATTAGAAAGACAACTAAAAATACTACCAGTCTCTAAAAATAGCAGGTGCCTTGTTGAGAAAGCAGCATTCATTCTTTTTTGCATCACTCCAAAGCTGATGGAGAAGGAGGAATAAGAAGACAAGCCAGAAAAATACTGGCACTTCAGTGGCTGAGGTATAGAAAATGTTACAGAGCAGCTGGGTGAGAGGACATGCTATTCTTTCTCATAATATCACACAGGGATTCCACAATGAAATTAAATAGCAGCACGTGCGAAATATACTTATACAGCAGGAATAATTATGAGATGGAATTCATTTCTGCAGCGGCCCAGAATTTAATTGGATAAAGATGACACACAATGCAATAAATGAGACACTGGCAGAAAAAGCAGGGGAAAAAGATATAAATCTCTCACACTTCAGGGTATTAAGTCAAACACTGAGAGGAATTAGTGAGGCATTGCTTGCATGAGTATCAGTCCCCAAAATTAACACAGAAGAACAGCACCAACCCTGTCCCCCATTCTTCTTTAAATCTCATTCAGAGATAGATATCCACACAGAAAAAGGACTTAACTTAGCAGGGCAATCCTATTACAAAAATAGGTCATCTACAGCATATCCTTAACAAGTCTAAAAGTAATGCACATATATACCCAGAAATTGTATTTGGAATTAATGAGAAACTTCAAAGAAGTCGGATAATGTAGAATAAATTTTTATAATCCGAGGAGACTTCTCCTCTGCCTTGACTTCCCACGTGATAACTTGCTTTTGATAAAGCTTTGTGAAAAAAGGTCACCCACAAAGTGGGTTGGGAAATTGAGAAGCACATTAAGGGAAATTTCTTCAAGAGTACCATACTGATGTGACTATGACCTTGTGCAGATACATCTCATTTCCCTGAAATCAGTCAGTCAGGTAGGATCCACCTCCCAAGAATTAATTACATTGACGGCAGAGGATACAACTTACCTCACCATTCAAGAAGCAGTAAAATACTGACACAAAGAAACCCTGGAAACAATAGAAAACAGTCAATTATTAGGTAAGTATTTTAACATGCTGAACTGGGGATTGAGCTTTATCCTGAGATCATCCTGAGCATACCTATGCTCTTGTTGAGATCATCCACTTACAGATGGATCAAATTTCTACCCTACTCTTTAATCAGCAAATACAAGGTGGAACAAGGTGAATTGCAGTTCACAGATAAGGCTTGAAAGCAGAATCTAGATGGCAATGCATCTAGATTAAAGGGGCAACTGCACCAAAATATATCTAGAGATCCCAGCTGCCTTCTCAAAATGTCACAGGCTTCTCACATATCTTGTATCATGCCTACCAGCTCTATGTGGTTGGATATCAAGGATACCACAAAGGGGTTTCAAATGGTCTTAGATGGTTGTGTGTGGGAAAATATTTCAAATCAGGTTGTTTATATTCAGCTGAGCTGAAATGCACTCTAGGATCTATTGACGGTAATGACTAGACCTCTTTAATGACTGCCAAGACTGCAATGACTATAATTGAAGTTCAGAGGATGACATGATGACACTTGAAGTTTTAAATCTGTTAGTACAGTCCCATTCTTTTTGCTTTCAGCAATGACTGTAATGATATTCTCAGAGGGAATCCCAAGCTATACTTCTTACGTACATCTTCATATCACTAACAATAAAAATAAACAGGAAACATTAAGCTTCAGGAGATATATCAAATTAAAAATGTGGATAAGTTCATAGGTAAGGGTTAAAGTCCTACTCTTCATGGATTTAAAGGATCATCATTATTTTGGGATTTTGTGCTTCTGGTGTGATGTTTTGGGTTTCAAAGTAAAAATAGTAATCTAGAGCTCAAAACCTTTGAAACCTGCAGTCATAGATTTGGTTTGAGAGTGTGTATGTGCTCTGTCTTTGTATCCATATCCTGAACACAAGAGCATCTATTCCTGCAGAAGTAACATACTAATGTCAAACACAGTCATACCCTGTTCCAGAGTGTCTCAAGGCCGAGGCAAAGCCACAGGACACATCTAAGCAGAAGTATGTGGCTAAACTTAGTAAGTTCTGTCTGGCTTTGCACTAAGTTCAGAGAGCTGGGGCAATTACTCACCTTCCACTGCCTTACACAATCTGGCAAAACTCCCATTAAATTGAAGTAAAGGAGGGGATGGGATACAAATCCTCACACAGTTGTCATGTATATAATACATGCTGAATGTATGCACCACTGCAGGAGAACTAGCATGAGATTGGAGGTAATATAGCTCATGTCTATGCGACACAAGCAAGCTTAACAGAGAAGAGTTGTTTTCCTTTGCTTTAGCAACTTCTCATCTAAATTTCACCTCCCTCTGTATTTTCTAAAGAGATACAGGTACCTTGAGAGTTTGATTCATCCTCCTCTCACAGTCAATTTAGAATGGGATGAATCATCATCTTTCTCATTAGAGGGAACCTAGGTGAACAGCTTCATCTGAAGACTTAACATATAAACTGATGTTAAAGGTGATGAATCCCTCTGATATGCATCTGAGAGGAGAGCTGCATGCATCTATTGAGTAAGTATGAACTACAAAGATGAATTCTTTTTAACTGTTACTTCTGTCATGGACTTCATTGCTAAAAGCTTCACAATTAAAGAACAGAGGATCCTCCTAGCAGCAGTTAATATCAGCTATAAACTTAGTCTCTTACCTGAAAAGATTGCAGGAAGGAATTGAAATAGATGAAGACAATCTGTGAAATGTCATCTTCACCAGGATTGACGAAGAAGAGCATATAGGTGATGCCTAGCAGAGGAAGAAGGACTAATGTTGCCTTGACTGCCTTCCTGTGAGGAGGAAAGAGAAAATACCAATGAACACAAGATTGAACAACAGTGTTATCTGAATTGCTGCAAAAAGATCCAATCCAAATAAATACCTCCTTTTGTGGAAAGAGAACAGGACTCTGAGAGCAATTCAAAAATTAAATATCTATATTACCTGAAGGGGGAATTTGAGTGCCTCCATAACACAGGTCAGCACCTGCATATGTTGAACATGAGTAAGCAAGAAGAGAACAGAAGGATGTCTTAAGACATGTCTGTTTAGGGCTGTCCAGCATGTACAGTCACGGGAGGAAAGAGGCATTTTCAGAAAAAAATATATATATATGTGTCCACTTCTGTCCCAATCAAGTGACTAGAGTTAGGCAATATTAGTACTACCTGTGTGTATCTATCTCCATCTCTTAGGATGGATATACACGCAGGTATACAGATACAGATATACAGATACAAAAAAATGCATTTTGCTAGTACATTCTCTGCAGACAGCAGTGAAGGCCTGTTTTTGCAGAATGGCCTAATATTATGAGCATTTACTGAGGGGAACATCCAAATTTCAGATCCTCTCAGTCTGCCTATATATTAACCATCTAAAAGCTCATGACCATCTTATTCTACAATCCAGGATGAAAGCTCCTTCCATCCTTCCAGGTCAGGCTTGGGCCTCAAGCACTGAAGGATACAAGTTTCCCAGAACTAGGGGAGGAATAAGTAAGAGGGAAGCTGATCACATGGCTGAAAAGGTGGACAGAGTGTAGCAGGAGGAACAGGGAAAGAATGACAGCCTCCAATTTGTTTTTAAAAGTAATAGGTGAATTTGGTAGCAACAGTTTCTAATCAATACCTGACTGCTTGAAGAAAGGTGTTTTGGGAGGGCTTCTACCTTAGATTCTGACTGTTTCAGTCCAAACCATGATCTCTAGCAGTCAAATGGAAACTTTTTTATCTCGTTGCCTTTCTCTCTTTGTCCTCCAGACTGTGTCTGTCCTACCACCAATACTTGCTTCAGGCTGAAGCCTTAAGGTAGGAAAGCATGGAGCACAAAGACATAGTGTCATATTAGACTGATAGTCTTAAATACCTGCCACATCATTTAATATTTGCTTAACAAAGCTTTGGAGTAGCCAGATTTAGAGCAACAAGGCTTGCTCCAGGCTTGCTTGGAATTGAAAGGGTTTCTATTTAGAAAAGGGGAGAGAAGATCACCTCAGAGAGTTTGTAATAGAGATAAGATCATCGTTCGAGGATGAAGACAGTTACTTCAGATTGCCTCAGAATCTAATATGTCTAATGATCCCTCCCAACTGCAGTACAGAGAAAAATGCAATGAGTTTTGAATCCAGTTCTTTTTTAGTGCTAGTTCTTGTTTTGTCTCAAAAAGTTTGAGCATGAGAAAGGGACATTTTCTTCCTTAATTTCTTAATGGGCGAAAAATAATTAAACAAGATAATTAGAGAATTGCATTAACTTCACAATTGGCCCTAAACTCCATACAGGAGCAACAGAAAAAAGAAAACAGATAAAATAAAAACCCATTAATGCAGCAAAATTGTTTCCAAAGTGAAGACTGGGCTGATTTGAGGACAAGAGGATTCGGGCCTCAGCTTGGTACTCTTTGCATATTTGTAAATATTTTCTTTCCAAATGACTTAGAGGGTCACGGCTGTCTTACTCCACAAAATCCATGCTATTTCACAGAATGGGAGGACTTCTTTATCTGTAGAAGAGCCCAGACTGTGCTCTAAAGGCCCATCTTGCAAGATGCTGCAAGTAGGAAGAGTTGAAGGGGCACTCACTGTTTCCTGGTAGATCTCAAAGAATGTTCTTTCATTACTGTTTGGGACTGATCTGATGCCAGAAGGGGCCAGGTCACCTTACTTCTGCTCTAGTTTGAACATTCCTTTCTCTTCCTTTCTGTCACTGTAGAATTTACGAGGTTGCACCATCACCCAGCTCATGGTACTGATCTGCTTGAAATACCACCCCATTAAAATGTAATGATTCATTCAGTCAGTGCCCTGACACAAATCCAATGAGTGGCTACATTAATGCTGGTGCCAGCAAATGAGAGGGCAGAAACATCCTTCATTCCTACACCCTACACGTTAAAGCAACCATCAAACCCTACTGTAAACATAGAGGCTTGAACAGTAATCTGTGAACACAAAGTAAGGATATTGCTATAGATTACAGGCAGTGCTTTGATGGAGATCTTTGCTCTTGTTACCCAAAGATGGAAGAAGGATAAGACATGGAAGGCAGTTCTTTCCTGACATTACAAACAGCAAGTAGTATCAGCTAACTTACCTATATTGTATTGTTTCTGAAGTGGTCGAAGCTCTCAGTTTTGTCATTAAAATACGAACTATGTTAAATAGAAATACAAAATTTATCTGAAAAAAAAAAAGAGAAAAAGAGAGAAAAAAAAAGACAATAAGCCAAACAGTGAGCTAAAGGAAGAAACACACTTTAAAAGGCCACTTTTTGTAGTTCTGATTCAAGTGAAATCAAACCCTTAGTTTTACCATTGATGATAGAAAACTCAGAAGTTTACCAGAAATACCAGGTTAGGTAACAAATATACAACTGCAATTAATGAAAACTGCAGAGGAAATGTAGTATAAACCTAGTAGTTCCAGTTAGGAACTTTTGCTGAGTGCCATAAGGAACTTAAGGAGTGGGATTTGTTAGACTACATGTATCTGTCTCTCAGCTGGATTCTCGAGGCTCCCCATGTGGACTCTGTGGTAGCACTGTGCTGTGTTGTTATGGTGTGAAATCATCCTCCTATTCCACAAGGGGTTGTCATGGTTAGGTAAGGCTCCCATGATCAAGGACCCAATGTACAAAGATACTCTGAAGAGATCTCAGTGTCACACTGCACTTTTATAACCTGTGAAAGCTAATCAGCTTACTCTACAGGCAAATTTCAAACGGATCAGATGAATCTTTTTTAATCTATTAAGTTGGATTACTGTTATATGTTTTGAAATATCACTGCTCCAAATTGAGATTTGCTATAATTACTGTTGATGTAACATATGCTAATAAGTTTCTTATATAAGTTGCCTCTCAGTGAAAACAGGAACAAGAAAAAAAAACAGAAAAAAAAAAAAGAAAGAAAATTGTGATTTCTAGGCTCTGTTTATCAGAAAGGTTTGGCACCTTGGAACAATTTGGGTTGCTTTCAATGCAAAAAATAAAGTAGTTTGCAAAATACTGCTCTATCTCAAAATTGTCTATGATGCACACTGGGAAATGCAGAACTGTTTTCTCAGGACTGCTAACCTACATTTGTAAAAAGATGTTTATCTCACATGCACCTCTAGAGTGTCAGGCCTCCTGGCATTTTGCAGTCCATGAATGGAGCAATTCTGTGATCGACTTTCAGATTTTTATGAACATTGTGGCAGCACTGCCAATTTAAAGGTGGTTCCATAATCCTTTTTTTAATATTTTTTCCACATGCAGCCTATTTCAGTAATTATAGCATCTTAAGAACCATCACATTACTCCCTGGGGCAACTCATAGAATCATAGAATGCCCAAGGTTGGAAGGGACCTCAGAGGTCATCAAGTCCAACCCCCCTGCTCACGCAGGGTCACCTAGAGCACGTGGCACAGGGCTGCATCCAAGCGGGTTTTAAAGATCTCCAAAGAAGGAGACTCCACAACCTCCCTGGGCAGCCTGTTCCAGGGCTCTGTCACCCTCACTGTCAAAAAGTGTTTTCTCAAGTTCCTGTGGAACTTTTGGTGCCTCAGCTTGTGGCTGTTTCCTCTAGTCCTATTGCTGTCCACCACTGAAAAGAGGCCGGCCTCCTCCTCCTCACTGTCACCCTTGAGGTATTTATACACGCTGATCAGGTCCCCCCTCAGCCTCCTCTTCTCCAGGCTGAACAGGCCCAGCTCTCTCAGCCTTTGCTCATAGGGCAGATGTTCCAGGCCCCTGATCATCCTGGTAGCCCTGCGCTGGACTCTCTCCAGCAGCTCCACATCCCTCTTGTACTGGGGAGCCCAGAACTGGATGCGGTACTCCAGATGTGGCCTCACCAGGGCTGAGTAGAGGGGGATGATCACTTCCCTCGACCTGCTGGAGACGCTCTTCTTAATGCACCCCAGGATCCCGTTGGCCTTCTTGGCCACCAGGGCACACTGCTGCCTCATGGTCAACTTGTCGTCCACCATGACACCCAGGTCCCTCTCTGCRGGGCTGCTCTGCAGCAGGTCCACCCCTAATCTGTACTGGTGTCCAGGGTTATTCCTCCCCAAGTGCAGGACCCTGCACTTGCCCTTGTTGAACCTCATGAGGTTTCTCACCGCCCAGTCCTCCAGTCTGTCCAGGTCCCTCTGGATGGCAGCACAGCCCTCAGGGCTATCAGCTACTCCTCCCAGTTTGGTATCATCAACTGTAGCACTGTTTATAATAAATTATGCAGTAGGCACCTTCTAATGGACACTGAATGACTGGTAATCTAGGAAATCATATACCATAAAAGTTTTTGTGAGCTGCCAATATTCTGCTCTAACAGTTAGTGTGTGATCTTTTTGAAAGTACTTTCTTATCATAGCACGGCCCTGGGGAGTTTAAGTAACAAATAAAATAGCACAGTTTGTTGCTTTTTCTTGCAAGCAATTGTCTTTGCTATATTTAAGAAGAGCTCCAAATCAATTTATTCTCACTTTATTTAACGCAGACCTAAACAGCTTCAGATCACTGATTTGACTTAAATTCTTCTTATTGTTGTCTGCACAGTTCCTCATTAATAAGAAGAATGTTCATGCAGTTGCTGCTGAGGGGTGGATCAATGACGATGTCCTTCAAACATGGGAAGAAAAATTCTGCCTCTGAAAATGTACTACCAAATCACATAAGATCAGAGCCAGGTTTCACTTAAGTCTATCAAGGACAAAAAAAAGGCACGAGGCCAAAACTCGCAGTTTTCGCAATCATAATGGAAGATGCCAAATGGAATTATAGACTCTTACACAAGGTCAAGTTCCAAATATAAGTAGAACTAATCAAATGAGATTAACATTATGAACCTTATTGGAGATAGCATTTCAAGTTCCAGGAGTCCTAGTCTGATGTAACAGCAGGGAATAAGAAATTTAAATTGCTACAGGCTGCATCAGAAAAAATAGAGATTTTGATCTCTGAAATTAAATTGTTGAAATATCATTCATCAGTCCAGAAGGAGAATTGCTAGGTGTAAAGGTTGGAAATTACATCACTAGAACTGCTGTTATTCTATATAAATTATTTTTTTCTTTTTCTACCATCCTACCATTTCCCCATTCAAGAAATACTAAAAGAAAATGCTGATCCAATCTCCCTGGATTCTTAGGGAGGGTCTCAAGTTTACACAGAATCACAGAATATTCCAGGTTGGAAGGGACCTCTAGAGATCATCTAGTCCAACCTTCCCGCTCAAGCAGGCACACATAGAGCATGTGGCACAGGGTGACATCCAGGTGGGTTTGAAGACCTCCAGAGAAGGAGGCTCCACAACCTCCCTGGGCAGCCTGTTCCACTGCTCTGTCACCCTCACAGTAAAGAAGTTCCTCCTCACCTGGAGATGGAACTTGCTGTGTTTCAGCTTGTGGCCATTACCCTTTGTCCTATTGCTGGCCACCAATGAAAGTAGCTTGTCCCCTTCCTCCCTGCATTCTGCCTTCCTCAACTTATACATGTTAATCATATCCCCTCTCAGCCTTCTCTTCTCCAGAGAATTTTAAATCTGCTTCCAACTCTAGATCTAATATTTACTTACACAGTCAATGTTTAACAAATACCTTCAAAATCTCCCTCAAAGCACTGGTAGTTACCTAGGGACAAATGTTAGACTTGAGCTCCATTTATCTAACCATGTTGCATACCTTGATGTGTTTAAGAAAGAGCATGAAGACAAAACATTTAATGATACCTCCCAAATAGAGTCCTAGCTTTCAGCAATGGGCAACTCTGAGGATGTTTTGAGGCAACTCTGAGGATGTTTTGAGGGCTGTTTTGACATTAGAGGCTCATGTCTGCAACTTGACAGATTTTCTTTACTGAATGAGTCTAATCCATGAATCTGATTATCTCTTGGTTACCACCCATCATCACTGAGCTCAGTTCATGAGAAGGGGAGAGGAAAAACTTTAAAAGAAAATAGATATGCCTAGAAAACTAAAAGTAACCTGATTCAAGGGAAAGAGACTGTGGGGAAATCAACACTGTTTTGTCTGTCTTTCCCAGCAGAAAACAGAGTTCCATTTTTTGAAAGAACTTGTTACCAGGAACAGCGGGAGAAGATGGTTGAAATATACTGGAAAGGGACAGCTCCAGACATAATTTCTTAGAGGCAGAAATGATTGTCAAGTCAGGAGAGACCCATGGCCTTCTTTATGCATGAAGGCAAGTTAAAAATCACTTAGATCTCCTATTTTTTAAATCTACAATTAATTATGCATAGCTTTTTTAAGGCTTAAGTTTCCATTCTCTCATAGGACTCTTTTAAACATGTGTCACTGCACCGGCACTGCACATGACTGTGGTCTTTGGCTTGTTAGGTACAAAGCTCCTTTTACCAGTTCCTTCCCAGGAACTTCCCAGAGGAAGGAACTTTTCTACAGGAAAAAAAAAACCCAAACAAACAAAACAAAACACACACACACACACACAAAAAAACTTTTTCTCCTCAATTCTCAATTCTAGATTATCTACATAAAAGAAAGAAAGAAAGAAGTGACTTGTCTTTGCTGACAGTGATCCCATCATACATTGAGAATAGAACAGTAAAATAATTAAGAGCTGAGCTGAATTTGCCTCATCTCATTTTGGATTACTACCAGGCATCCCAGAATGCATTAATATTCAATGAAGAGAAATAGGCATTTTTCAACAGTGGTTCACTTTACTCACAAATTTATCAGTATTTCAAGGAAAAAAATAAGTGTTCATGCTTGATTCACTTGCCCATAGAATATCATCCAATGAGCAGTCTTAACATCTTATATGAGAGCTAGTTCTGAGCTGGTGTGTGCAGTTACAGTGTCTATACAGTTACAGCGACTACCAGAATGATTCTGATCTACACGCAAAGAAAATGAAGACTTTAGTATTTATTCCGCATACATTGCAGCACTTCAAAGGAAGAAAGATCTTACAACTGCAAAGGAAGTTTTCCTAGAAAAGAGCCTCTGGAAATTATCTAGCAAAATACACAATTACCTGTCAAGGACTTTTCTGTTATTGCTAGAGCTCTGTGTCAACAAATTAATTTCTCTCAGAACTGAAAGGCTCTGACAAAACCCACGCATCGGTTCCTTAAAGAGAGACTGATGAATGGGTGTTTAAAAGAAGTTACAATGATAGACAGTACATTCCTTTATAAATTTATTTATCTATAATCTGTTTCAATAAATGTATTCATTTTTCTTTATTCAACATATTTTCCACTTTGTAATGGACAGGAGAATTAAGAAACGTTAATTTGATACATATTGACGAGCAAATTAGTTTGAAGATTAGGTTTTGATTCCCTTAGTGTTATTTTTGATGTGCCAAGGATATCTTTATTGCTAAAAGGAGACCCACAAGTACAACCACTAAGCAGCTACAGCTGGGAAAGAAGTGGTTTCCATATATTGCTAGAACATTGAGGGTTTGTTTTTTCCTTCTCCCAAACTGAGATAAAAAGTCAGGGCTTTGTAAAAAATGGCTTTGTAAACTAATGATTCAAAAAGCATTTGGATCACTTGTTTTGGCAATGTTCAGTTTTAATCTGAACATTCAAACCCAGAAGTCCTTTCCAAACAAAAGTAACTTTCCCACAAAAGATTTCTGTCATATTTTTTTTTTTATCACAAAAATTGCTAAGTTCCATATGAGTTGAAATTCATCTCCCTAAGTGAGCTAATGACAAAAGAGGAAATTCTGACCCTGAAGGCTTCTTTGCGCTTATCCTTAAACTCAGGAGTTTAAACAGGAAGTCATTATGCTGTTCTTCTCCTCTTTTGAGAATTTAATGGGCAATTAGCAATTATTTTGCTCATTTCTGCTGTGCTTCATTGAAACTTGGTATTTCTATGCTTCTCAGAATGTTTGCTCCTCCTCTTCACTCCCAGGAAATCTAAATATTAATCTACTTAGACTTTGCATTTATATACAATGTGGCAAAGTCCAACTGAGGATTAAGTAACCTAAATTGGCATCAGAGAAGTCATATCAGCCAAAGCATTACATACTGTCATCTTGACCTCAAATGAGCAGTCTGCCCATTTCTTAACTCCTTTTTTAATTGTCCTGTCATACTGTCATGACATGATTATCAGGCAGGATCTTTTATTATAGAAGTTCCCCTTCCAAAGGTCAGAGACACCATAATGATTCTTTTTGGCATACAGAAAAGGGAATAATAAAATGTATTTAAGAAGAGTGAGATGTAATGCAGTGGAAGGTCAGGATCTGGGAGACCGTGGAAGAGTTTCCCTAGAGAAACAGCAAAGATCCAGCTCTTCAGATAAGTACAGCAGGACTACAGACATTCTGAGGAAATGGGCTGGATGAAATTGCATTCTGGTGAGTAGAAAGGGGGAGGTAGATGAACAGACACCTTTCTTAACAAGCATCTTTGTTACATGTCAACACATGGATCATCATTTTTGTCCACACTGCCCCCTAAACCCAAGACACAACCACAGTCCTAGCTGGGATCACACTAGTCCCTCCACTGGAGCCCTTACTTATGTTTGATCCACATCATCCTTTCCCATCTTATGACTTCCTCTGTGATCCTCTCACTAATGTGTCTGATCTCATCTCTCTTCTACGGGCAGGCATCTCTCTGATATGCCTTCCTGGTGTGTCTTGCATTCAAAAGTCTTTGTTAAAGCAACACAAAGCAGGTCAGTACCCAGTGAAGTCACCCACCATGGGGTCCTGGGCCACACTAGCCTCAGCAAGGCTTCTCTCTAATTATTTAACTATAACCTAGCAAGACAGAAGCACTGAATATTGCACCACCAGTAAAAGCAAATCGTATCAAAAACAATGGCACACAGACAATAATTGCCTACAGGGAGTGATCACCACCAACCAAATCATCACATCAGCACTTTAAAGATGACATGGCAGCCTAAAACATGGGCACATTGCTAGGAACGGCCCAGTTGGTAATTCCTATGGCGGGGTAGATGCAAGTAGCCATGTGTGGACATTAAGGGCTTCAAGAGAAAAATGAAGAGGCAGTCTTTCTCCAAACAGAAACCATTCATCATCTCCCATATGAAATTTCCTAACTGGAAAGGATGATGAATAGAGGGAGAAACTTCAAAGGATGGCCAATGAAAAATAATTTTAGAGAAAGATTTCTGTGTAACTGCTACTGGTCGTATGAGTTCCTTAGTGGCTATGAAACAAACAAAATTAGAAATGATTGTAAGAGACACAGGGAACTGCAGATCAAAGAGACAATGCAGGATCATATACGGGTGTTAGATTTTTTGTTTGAAAAGACTGTATGGAATCAAGAGCTACAGAACCTATGAAACAGGAAGAAAGTAATAACAATAAAGGCAGGAGGTAAATGGAGGTAAATTCTTGATGGACTCTGATAAAATTAGTTCCTATAACCCAGGAGTATCTGGCTATGACAGCATACTTGTAAGCCAGTGAAAATGATAGTAAATGACACGTAGGAATAACTCAGGGATGTCACAAGTCTGCAATGCATGAAATACAATCTTGTTAGTCATGAAAGAATAGGGAATAGTTAGAGAGAAATAAATTAGAAAAAAAATCAATAGCAAAACCAAATTAATTAGCAATCCAGTTGTTGAGAAAAAGCATAAACCAGTTAGATAGGAAGGAAAAAGGAAAATGAAAAAAAAAAAGATCAATAATAATAAAAATAGATGAAAAATTCTCTGTCTCAGAACAACAATGCAGGATTAGAAGCAGAAGTGGAAGAAGAGTTGAAAGACATTTAGAAAATATGCAGAAGAAATTACATCAGCAATGAAGTTGTTTTGAAAGAACTAGGGGGTGCTTTTCAGAGAAAGTAAAACCAAAATACATACCCATGTATATATAAAGGCAATGCATGTATATATAGAATTGAAATGAACAAAATTCTTTTATAAGAATGGTCAAAAGAAAGGAACTATAGAAATAAAAAAATAAAGGATGGCAAAAAATGTGAGTAGAGCGATACAGTCAAGCATTGGGAAATCAAATATCAAAATAATATGCACTACAAATATTATTTGACTGAAAAGCCAGGAAAGGAATCCACAATTATTGTTTAAATTACATAATAAGCATGTATTTCTTGCTCACAATATATCAAAAAAAAATAGAGAAATGTGTGTAACAATAATGGTGTAAATACAGTTATGTTCTTTAGAAGTGAAAGCACCTTTGTGGTATTACAGCAATCACATGAAAGCATCAAGGAGCACATTACAAGAAAATTTTTGCTGAATGAACAAGTTACTATCCAGCATGAGTTTACCATATCACCTGAGACATAATAAATGTCTATGAATGTGCTTTTAGCCCACACGAAATGCTACAGTAAAGTAGCTTATTCCACAAGAATTAATATTCATGATTTTGGAAGACCACTTATAACCTCAAACTGGGAAACATTTGGCCAGGGAGTATATTGCATCATCCGGTTAGATGATGGCCAAGAGGCCTTTTTGATAGGAAATTTTACTTAATAACTCTTGTGTGTTGATTGAGCTTTGTCTTCTGCTTTATAACCAGAGACTCTTTACGCTAGCAAGAGAGTAGCTAGCATAAAGTTGTGGGAAGTGGACGTCTGCATCATAACTCCAAGCATTTATCATTGATCTTTTTGAACGGTCAGAGTATTATGGTCAAATTCCTACACTGAATACGTCTTCATTCAGCCATTGCAATCACCTATTCATTTTTAAATTTGCACCCAATTTCAGAGATGTCTCATTAATATCTAGTGAAAAATGAAAGCATCTGTTTTCCCATTTTTATATAATAAATCCACAGTATTTTTCAATTTCACCTCAGCAGATTCCACAGAGGAAATTCTCCTTATTTTGCTCTCTGACTTGTAGCTTTATTTACTGCTATATGTTTTCCTGGTCTGGCATTCTAGTTTCGTGGTACTTGGCAATACTAGCTGAACCATAATTATAAACACTGGGCTGACTGCAGTCTCTCTTAAATGGTCCTAAAACATTACAAGATGAATCTAGATTACCTGGATGCTTTTCCAATAGCACCGACATTTTAAAGATCTTAAGGTCAAAAAGATAATTACACTGATAAACAAGGAGACAGAACTAGAAGAACTGATAATTCCTACAGTTTTTATAAACAGTTATATTAAAACATCATTTTGTACAAAAGCGATATACTCTCTCAAATAAGTGGCAACTATTCCTTTACTTGTATTGGAAGCTGGTTGCTGAAACTTACTTGTCTGAATGTTAGAAATCTTGTTATTTGTGGTTTAAATATATTAATGATCCTTATGATAATTTTTTTGTCAATAATCTTTTTAAGCTTAAGTAACTTTTCTCCCTTCTGTGACATATTTACAATGACTAGTATTAACTTTCCACAGTCTTGATTTAGGAAAGCAAATATGGATATTTGCTGCAACTTTCTCCATGACATCGTCTTACAGGACATCAAGAAGTGATTGCTCTATCAGGTCACATGAATTAGAACTTAGTTGGACACTGCAAAGGTATTTGTATGAATAAGACATAAAAAGGAACAGCTGACATGGCTAATGTAAAGTCCCCTGAAAGAGTCACTAAGTGAGGGAAAAAGGAGATTCATCCCGCTCAGATTTCCTAAAGGAGATGTTTCCGAGATGTTTCTCCAAAAACTCCTAGAAAAATTAAGCTGTTACACACTGGAAGAAAGGATGTCACATGTAAAAGTATTAGAAAAAAAGGGTAGGAATGTATAGTTTTCTCTGTGGTGAGAGGCTAGTTACACGCAGGAGCAGTAGGTGGACAGCTAAGCTACTCAGGATAACAAAAAAAAAAGCTGATTGCAAAGAACTGTGAGAGATTTACAGTATTACGTGAGAAAGCAATAAAAAGGCGCATGAATTTGCATTATATAAAAGTAATGCAATGGGCAAGTAAAACAACTTTAGCTATAGATGCAAAGCTCTGAACTCTTGTGTATTTTCATGTAAAAAAAAAGACATTGGAATTATAAGAGCTAGCTCACTGAAAATTTAATCTCAGTTTCCACTTTTCCCACAGAAAAGGAAGTAAAAAATGTTTGGAATTACTGGGAAAGAAAGAGATAAGAAAAAAGAGAACATAATGCTGCTTAAAAATCCATTCCTGTGGTCACATCATGAATAGCATGGGAAGCTCTGGTCTTGCCACCTCAAAAATGTTATAGCAGAATTACAACGCCAAAGAGTGGTGTGACTATCAGCTATGGGATGGCTTCCACACAAGGAATGCTTAAATGAATTCTTAAGCACAGAAAAAAAGAAGATGAAGGCAGATGATGATAGTGGGCCATATAATGGGGCATAAAACGGGGAAGGTCAATAGGGGGTCAATAGCGGCTGTTTTGTCATAATATTTTCTAACATAAGAAGTTGAGGGAAACAACTAACAATAACAGCTGCTAGCTAAACATAAAAAAAAGTTTTCTTTTCTCTTGAAGTTGAACTGTGCACTTCATTTTGAGAAAATACCATCAATATTACAAGTTCACTGGGATTCAAAACACAATTCAAACAAATTCACTGGAAAGAATCAGCAAAATTCAAATATCAGCATGCATAAGGACACCTCTGAAGCTTAAGTCTCTTTGCTCCAATTAACTATTGCGGGGGTGACAGAGCCCTGGAGCAGGTTGCCCAGAGAGGTTGTGGAGTCTCCTTCTCTGGAGATCTTCCAAACCCACCTGGATGCCGCCCTGTGCCCCGTGCTCTGGGTGTCCCTGCTGGAGCAGGGGATTGGACTAGATGATCTGTAGAGGTCCCTTCCAACCTCAACCATTCTGTGATTCTATGACTTTGAGATTATTCTAGGGCTGTATTATCACCCTCTTGCTCCCTTTTAATTTCCTTTCCTACACACTTGTTATTACCCACTCTTGAAGAGAGATACTGGACGAAATGAACTTCTAGTCTGAGGTACTGTGGCCATTTTTATGTTAGCCAGAGTGCCTTTTGGAAAGAAATTCATTTCAGTGTAAAGCTACTACAGACACACAACAAGTCATTGCTATGGATTAGCCCATCCCAAAGACCACTTCAGTATAAATGCCAGTTCTTTCCTGGGCAAAATTCCCCATTACTATAAGCATGAGCCCATCTTCTCAAGGACACTTAACTCTTCCACAGCACTTGTCATTCAGGGATCTAAAAGCAGTTTATAAATGAGAAGAAGTACCAATATGTTTGTTTTACAACTGGGGAAACTGAGATCTGGAGTAGCAATAGAAGTTGCTCAAAGGCAAATAACTGATGAAGGCAGGGACAGAAGCAAAATCCAGGTCATCCTTTCAGCTCATTTACTGGCTCATTTTTAGCTTATAAAGCAGCAGTTAGTTGTTTTCAGTGAATTATTTCAAAGAGTACTCAAAAAACAAAGGTTAGAAAACTGTTAAATTCTCAAGAACAGGGAAAAAAATCTATTGAAATTGAATATAAAGTTTGAACAGACTAAACATTCAAGTTAATGGGATACCCAAGATTTGCCTGCTTGAGAAATTGAAATGTTAATACAATCTTAGCTCTGAGAATATTGCAGTGCAGTTCATTTTGAGAGGTCACTTCGCAACACTGAAAACCAGCTCAATTAGCTGCCACCACTGCTTCTTTTCTGAGAGTCTTTCTCTGATCTTGCTGTATTTTCATGGTTCACCAGTTCTTTGACAGGGACTGTATTTAAAATTGCATGTGGGAAATGTATTTTTCATAATAAATTCATGCTGAAATTCAGTTTGGCGGCATGCGCTTCCAGCCCTTTTCCCTTTAGGGGCAAAACACTTACCTTCAGGCAAGGATATAACATTAAAACCTGGCTATACCATTCTGAGGAAAGAAACTAGAATCAAAAATCCACTCATTCCAACAGAAAATGCATATGAGAGTGAATTTTCCAGTGCTTTTAGGAACTCAATTTCAAAGCATCCAATGCACCATATTATGCAAATTACCTGGCGTATGTTCAAACAAAAATCCTTTCAGGAATGAAATAATCAAAAAAAGGATGATTAACTACATTTTCTCCCTCATATTTTTCTCAATAAAAATATAGATCTGTTGCACAAGGTACAGTTTGAGCATTTGTACCTAGAGCTTCTTTTGTCTCTGAAACTGATACAAAAAAACTTCAAAAACTTATGTCATATTTCCTTATTTTTAGCCTAAATCAAGATTCTGGTTTCTTCTACATACAAATAGGAAAGCAATCAAATGTGTGCACTGATTGTTCAAAATTCTCAAACCCTGAGAATTATCTGACAATAATATAATTTAAGGATGAACTTAAGGACTGCAAAACTTGAGGATTAAAAGGGCCCAATTCTTGGCTAATCTGTGTTTTGCCAGTGTGGACCAGAATTCCTGCCTGACCTGTTTCTTTGTATTAAGCCATTTCATACTGTAGCATTTCAAAGAATACAGTGAAGGAAATGAGAAATTGAGAGCATTGGAAGTAATTTTTGTCAGGCTAAATGATCCTGTCTTTCCAAGAGACTCAGGCTCTGTAGAAGAAGGTTTTAGACTGCTGTAGCTGAAAATAAGAACAGTTTAATCATATTGCCACTAGCCTCTACATTGATGGCTTCTGAATATCCAGTCATTGCTTAAGAAGTTACTACAACTCACCTGAGCTGTTCATTGGGCACTTGACTCTTAACTAACCAAAAATGTACAGTTCTCTGAATTATCCAAGACCACTTTCTCTGGAACTCAAACCAATTTTAACTGCCCCATATTGAGTGTTCACATGTGGACAGGCATGGATTTTAATGGAATCATGGCAGCTTTTAGCCTGAGGTTATTGGATCATATGCCTAAGCCTTCTTTAGGAAATAATATTAAGTTCTTTTAGCACCGTTCATGCCTGTTTATCTTCCCAGTAGTACACTGGGATGGTTCCCTTTGGTGAGCTTCTGTTTACCAATCATTTTACATTCTCATTGAATTCAAATCCAACTTATTAATCATGACTGGAAGAGATCACAAAATTATATTATGTTTGAAATCTTTGCATCTTCTATTTCTGGTGGCTGTTGTTTACTGGAGGGAATAAAAAAATGGATTTAGCCCTTTGTGTCCCTATTGAGGTTAAGGCAGAAGCATCCTGACATACTGGGGGGAGATCTTCTCTGTGTTGCCCTGGGTACATGGCAGATGGCAAACTTCAATTTTGACATCCTTGAAAGAATCAGTAACTATAACAATAATAAGTGATGCTTGAGTCATTATATATGATTTCATTTGACTTGCATAAGGATTATAAAATGATTTTGTCTAGTTCCTTTAGCACACAGTAGAATCATGTATTTTTAATTATAAACACAAGACAATTAGCAGCAAAAAATTCATTTTTCAAAATTTCATTTTGGTAATCAGAGGAATATTGTAACATCAGATTTCTGATTTGCATTTTAGACTAAATTTTCAGAGAACTCTTTTCCTCACTCAGTGATGCTTTCTGTTGGGAACAACCATAAGGATAGTGAAAAGGGACTTGCCCTTGTGATTTCCTTAAATTGTATCAGTTGCTCCCCACTCCACAGTGCAATTACTGTTGTTATCTCATTAGCAGTTTAATTAGAGCTTAAGTGCAAGTTGATGTAGAAAAGTCCAATTCACAATGTTGATTCAGGGTAGTACATGTAGGGCATCATAAGGGGAGTGTTTAATTATTGACTCACTCTAGAGCTGTCTTAGATCTGTTCTAAATTAGAGACAGATATATTTGTCTGTATTAGAAAGATGAAGTCTTTGTATGTTTATTTTTGTTGTATCTTTATTTTGTATGTACCTTTATTTTTTGCGCTCTTTTTATTTTTTATTTATTTTTTATTTATTTTTTATTTATTTTTTATTTATTTTTTATTTATTTTTTATTTTGTATGTACTTTTTTTGTGCTTGTTTGTGGTCTTTACATCACAAGGGCTTTCTGAGGAAGAAGATTACTCTCATGACTGTGAACTACATATTGTGTTTTCTAGTAATCTCATCCAAGAAATTTACAGACTTTTGATCACTAGGGGAAGGTGAAGGGATTATGGTTCACAGTTCAGCTTCTAGGAAATTCTATATAAACTAAACCATGCTGACTACTGTAAGCTTATTAATTTGTGATATCTAAACAGGAATTGCTTGTAGGAAAATCTCTGTATCTTTGAGGCAATTTACTGTGAAGCCACTTGTACTTTTGGGATAACTCCCCTGGTGACATGCATACCAGCATGCTTCTCTCCTTAGCATGCAAAGAAAAGAATTTTTAAGTGAAAAGGACTTTCATTGCCTTTTTATCTTCCCTTCACTTGCACACAATAAGATGTTTGCTGCATCTTAACAACTAGGACTAAAAATAACCCTCCTGCTTTCAGTTCAGGAATTGTTCCACTGAGTAGCTGAATTTCTAGGCAATGAGAAGCTGTTTTCATACTGAATCACATGAAAAGTATAGCACTGACTAGGTGATAACTCAAGGCTTCTAATCCTTGGAAAAAGATGAAAGTGGCTGTGTATTCTGGAGTCTTTGTGCTTTCTCCATAAGGGTTGAGGTGGCATGAGGGACAACTCTACCCATTCTAGGTTCTCTGCTGGGGGAGACTCCACTGAAACCTGGGAATTTTTTGTAAGGACAACCTCCTTGCAGAAAAGGATGGAAAAGTAGAATTATCTCTTTCATCATCATCATTTCTAATTGCATTAGTCTTTCCCATTCACGCACATTTTTAACGGGCCATATGCCCACATATAATATACACCATGTATTTTAGTTGAGGGTTCAACATGGTTTATGAATGAGCTTCCACTCTTTGCCCACTGTTGGTTGGTACTGGGGACAGAATACTGGAGAGAGAAACAGCTCGTTAACTGTAGGCTGCGCAGAAAAGAAATTAAATAAAAAGGAAAGCTAATGAACACACTCTAATAATGGGGATGAAGAAATACAGTTGACTATACAAGAAGAGGCATTTTTTACTGCAGTTACCACATTGTTCTAATAATGCGTCTGGCGGAAGTGCCCTAGTTCTCAAGAGGATGAACAGATATTGTACCAAACCTACTGTTTTTTGAACATTTTTCCTTTTTAGGTCTCAATACACTCTACAAAGGAAGGAAAATAGAATAAAGGATAGAACTGAAATGAATGACCTAATGTCAAGGAAACAACCAAAAACAGATCGCAGCAATTATGACTTTAAGTGTTAGCTACTGTGTCACCTTGAGAGAATAGCTGAGGACATTTGACATTATTTGTCTTATTTTATATAAAAGTAGATATGAAACATCATAGGTGCCTATCAAATCATCCCTCTTTAGAAGACGGTAGTGTCCTTCCACCCACACACATCCTTACCAGAAGAACAAGAATCACTGGCCCTTGATATATGTAGTCGATATACTTTCCTGGTTCTTTTCCAAACCAGCATCTGTAAGAAACAAAACAAATAATAAAATCATTTATTCAGACTGTTCTTCTGGGTGGACTATAATGTCAAGGACACCACAGAGTTGTGCCCTTATGCCTCTGAGTTGTCTAATTACGTACACAACAGGCAACTAATTACATTTAATGCTACAATGTCTTCTATGTGGACAAGATATGAGCCCCGTTTTCCCCTTTCTTTATGTTCCCACTATCTTTCTGGCTATTACCTATGTAAGCATTTGCAAGAAAGGTGACAACCCACTATAAGAAAGTGTAGAAAATGTATCCTGTTGCATAAGAAAGAAAGAAAGAAAGAAAGAAAGAAAGAAAGAAAGAAAGAAAGAAAGAAAGAAAGAAAGAAAGAGAGAAAGAAAGAAAAAAAGAAAGAAAGAAAGAAAAGAAAGAATAAAAAAATGAAATAAACATTATTTGCAAGGAAAAAAAACTGTCAAGGTATAGTAGTGCTCACAGACACTTCAATTCCAGAAAGTAAGGAATAGCAAATATTTCTCAAGTTCTGTTTAAATAATGTAGTAGAGGAATAAGCAGTTCATCCAACTGGCTTTGAATTGCTCCAGAGACCACAAAATCCAGCAGGCAGGGGACTTTTGCAAAGCTAGGAATAACCTGATCCAGCACTTCCAGAAGGAAATTAACCTAACTTGGGTAAATAAAGCCATAGGTAAAATGCTGGGCCTCATACTAGCAGAAAGCCTGGATGTGTCATGTGTGATTGAGCCCTAGCTTGACTTCCGCTAATGACAAATGTTTTTCTCCCTGCTGTGTTTTACAACAGACTCTGTCTGTGCTTTTACAATGACCCATAATGATATTCATTCCATTCCTCTAACTGAAAGAAATAAATTGGTTATATTTATGCTAGTAAATTAACCAGAAACAGGGCTTAGGCCCAGGTTCAGTCATTTATTGGATAACTGTTGCAGTGTCATTGGTTCAGTTTTGGCCCCAGTCAAACAACGGCCAACTCTCAAGCATTTCCTAGGGAAGAAATCTGGAGCTAGCATGAGCCAGGAACCTTTCCCAACAGTTTACAAACTGCACAGACTGTGATTTGGAAGCCAAAACAGTTTAATAAAATGGATGTGAGCCTCTATATGCCATTTGGTCTCCAGCCTCAGGAATGATCCAGCTGATTTACTTGTACAGATATAGCCAAAAAGTCTAGATTTTCCTCCTATCAAAGACAGATAATTTTGTTGTCATAAACTTATATTCTCTCAGTTATTGGAGCTCCAGATCTTGATGCTTAAAAAGGTACATTTTGGAGTTCAAGGGGCTGAGGTTTTTCCTCTCTTTGTGGATGATACAGAGTGAGTTCATATAGGCAAAAATGATGGCTTCCCCGTGTTTGCCTCGTCACTAAAGATAAGCTTAATATTGCTGGAAAAGTAGAACCAAGAATTATTCCTGAGCTAAGGATACCACGGATTTGCCCATTGGAAATGGGCAATTTTATTGACATGCAAGAAATAATATTTTTTTTCCTCAAAGAGGTTATAATCCATAAGACAGGACATTGGGAGTACGACAAGCAAACAGATATAAGGAAAGTAATGACTCAAATGAAGTTATTTTTAAATAATATATTAGCCAAAAAGTCTATCTTTCTCTGGACTGGTTTACTTCCGAAGACAGAAAAACAGAAGGGGCTACTTGCCCATTTTTCAATGGCAATTGAACTGAATGTACAGAAATACTGAGAAATGCAGCTTATCTCTAGGTCAAGAATTCACTATCACAAAATTGTTTTTCATTTCCTGATTCAATGTCTACATCTTTCAAGTTGCAAAAGAATGAGAGAGCTTTGAATATTTTATACATATACAACATGACTGTTATTCCCTGTTGCACTGACTACAAATTAGTGTAAACTGATAATTTTGCAACTAATCTTCCAAAATCTGGCATGGAGAACAGTATTTGGAATAAAATACTTCCTGCAGCCCACGTCATTATCCAAGAAGAATCCCCAGAACAGTCTTAAATGAATGAAACTGATTTTTTTGATTAGAGAGAGGAAAGATGTGAAAAAAAAAGGAATTGCAAGATATGCCAAGGAAGGAAATAAAACTCCCAAACTTGTAAGGCCTAGATTTGAGGTTGTTGAAGGGCACTGGGAGAATTATTAAAGATTATCTGAAATTTAGAGAACCAAGGGTCATTAGCAAAGAAATTTCTGGGAATCTGGCTGTTCTAGCACAAGAATCCAAATGGGGCTAATAAGGAAATAGACTGAGGCATGTGGCAGAACTCAGTAGGCTAACAAAAGTCAGTGGAGAATTTTCAGTGGACCTAGTAGATCAGAAAGGAGATTAAGGGCTATAAGCTACTCATTACGCTTTGAAATTTAAATGCTACTTAAGTATAAAACCATATTTAGAAGCATAATATTAACAAACCTGGTATAAGAAAAAGATTCCACTGAGTGAACCACACATATACAAACACATTTTAACACAATTTGAGCAGGCAAAGATGTGGCCAAGGGTGGACTTCTACAACAGAGGCATCTCCATGTGAACTAGATGCTCAAATCTCTGTTTGGAGTGAGTCGAGGAAAACAAAGGCAAAGGTGGGTGATTATCTCCTTAGGAAATAAGTAAAACTGGTCCATTAAATTGCAATCTAAATATTTCTGCCAATTAACTCTCAAGAGGGGTCAAATATATGCCAACACCACATACGTCTGTGTGTGATTAGCTATGTCTCAGATTTACAGATTAATTTCAGATTGGGACTTTAGTTGGAGTATTGCAAAATGGACACAGTGCAACTCTGCCTTTTCTGCCTGTCATCCTAACTCTTATCCAGTATTCCTGAAATGAAATCTGCACCAAACACTTCCTTAAAAGTAAGCATACATAAACTTAATCTCTCACATTGCTTGTTATAATTTCAGCTCTGTGAAAATACATATAGAAGCTTTTTTTTTTTTTTTTTCTTTTTTTTTAGCTCTGGACGACTAAACAAACATTCCCTATATATTGAAGAGAACTATTTAAAAAGACAGCTCTAATTAAACTCAAGAGACATACAAACACATTTCTATTGAAGAACACTAATTAATATTCTTAATGGTTCTCTGATAGTTCTTTACATAACAACAAAAAAATACTGCTTTTACCATTATTGTTATTGAGGTTTTACTAATGTTCTTCTTATCATCTGTACATCAGTAAAATTGCAACATTATTATCCTTCAAATAGGACGGTATTTTTTACTGAGATTTAATAGTACATTTTTTCAGAGAATTGTCAGATTCTGCTAAAGAACTGCAAAACCCCAGACAAGATATTTGTCACAAAACCAATTATATTTACTTCACTACACACAAAAAAAAAATGCAAAAAGAACCCAAAAAACTAACCAGTCAGCTGAAGCAGTTTTAAAATGTTCTTCTTGTACACTACTTTTGAGATTTTAAGCTATTCTAAGCTTCAAAACTTGAACTCTAGCACAACCTCCAACTTCGGTTACAGTTCAAATGCATTCTCAGCTAAATAATAGAAAGCTCCCATTTTGTCTGGATTATAGGCTATCCATTGGGATATCCAAACAGACTGGGAAGTTGCAGAAATGTATGTTTTTTATGTTTGTCTCCAATTTGCTAGTTCTAGCCACATGCAGGACTGACAAGTGATTTTCCCAGTAGTCAGCATGAACTGAGTCAGGACAACTGGAGAATTAGTCTATCTTGTCTAATAATGGTTTATCCAAGCTAGAAATCAATTTTTATTCTTTGATCTATATTTGTACATACTAACGGAATACAGATTAAAGAAACAATATCAGCATTATTCCCATTCCAGGAGGGGATGGATTCTGTTAAGTGTCACTAAGTTTAGTCCAAATTGTCCAGGTGGCAACAAAGAATGGAGTGGAGAGAAAAACAATTAGTTAAATATCCGCACACTAGCACCAGAGGCAGATGTTCCAGAGGTGCATTCCAGTATGTCCTTTCATATGACTGTTTAGGAGAATCTGCCACTTTCTCCAGATCAAGAGGCTCCGAGTAGGAGCTATTTGGAATATCATGCGACTGAACACATTTAATTCTTGAGAAAATGCCAGAATATTCATGAAAATTAACAAATCCTCAGCAAACATTTCATTTCATGCTATACTTCATTTCATTTACTTCAGTGAGTCTCCCATGCATATGACATTACTATACATATGAAAAGCAGCTTTCATTTAATAGTCTTTTATTTACAGGCTAATGCTTTTATCAGCTTTCATTTACAAAAGCTCTGGCCTGTCTCTCTGTGTGCCTTTGTTAGATCAAGAGAACAACAATATTGAAGGACGCTGTTTTGGTTTTTCAAGCAGATTGACAAAATATATAATTCCTGGCCCCATAGCTGACACTCAGCAGTACAGTGCTGAAGCTCCAGTCTGCCACAACTCATACTATGGTAGATACACGCCAAAATAATTCTCAATGCACAATATTTGCAGGAATTGTGATATGCAGTGAGGATGTATATGAATGTTTCACTCCAAGGTAAACATCAGTTTAAATATAGAAAGGTGTTAACATACCAAAGCACTAGGTTTAGTTGGCCAGATTGAAAAAGAGTTAACTCACCAACTCTCCTCACAGAATCACAAAATGTTTAAGGTTGGAAGGAATCTCTGGAGATCATTTAGTCCAAGCCTCCCTGCACAAGCAGAGTCACCTAGAGCACATAGCTCAGGATTGCACTCAGGTGGAATTTGAATATCTCCAGAGAAGGAGACTACACAACCTCCTGGGCAGCCTGTTCCATTTATATGTCACTTTCACAGTCAAGAAGCTTCTTCTCAAATTCAGGCAGCAACTCCTATGCTTCAGTTTGTGGCTGTTGCCTCTTATCATATCACTCATGACCGCTGAAAAGAGTCTAGACCACCACTGAAAAGAGCCTGGACTCATCCTCTTGACATCCTCCCTTAAGATATTTATATACATTAATAAGATCATCTTTCCACCTTTTCTTCTTTAGGTCCAGATCTTGCAGCCTTTCCTCACAGGACAGATATTCTTGTCCCCTGATCATCTTTGTAGTCCTATGGTGAAGTCTCTTCAGTGCCTCTATGTCTCTGCTGTACTGGGCAGCTCGGAACTGGACACAGTACTCCACATGAGGCCTTACCAGGGCTGAGTAATGAATCACCTCCCTCGACCTGCTGGCAACACTCTTCTTAAGGCACCCTACACTACTACTGGCCACATTAATTGTACAAGGTAAAAACTGTGAAGAACCTGGCCATGAAGTAGACCCAGAATGCTGCAATCTCTTCCGCACAAAGGAAGGAGCAGTTCTGTGAGCACAGCAATCAAGGAAATCTGGTGACCTAGCGTTATCTCCCAGGATTACTTGATATGAATTCCTGAGGAGCAGGTTCTGAATTTTTTACAGTACAGTATAGAAGATAGATTGAATAGGACAGAGAAGAATTCTTCTCTCCTTAATGTAGATGCTTACCGTGTAGATGCCTATAGCTGAGCTAGGCATCCTATTCATCACTCTTGTAGGAGAGAGGAATAGTGCTTGGAAATCTACCTCATCTAACCTCCTTGCTACGTCTCCTTCAGCATGAGATGAAATGCAGTTGTTTTGACTGATCATAAAAGAGACCACTGGTTAGTACAGATGGTGATACCTACAGATGGTGACACTAAAGTTTAATCAGACTGGATCCAGACAGAAAGACAGTGTAGTCACATGATGAGGACTTGTAGAGAAAAGGTTTTTTAAAGTTAGAGAAGGAAGCTGTATGGCATCAGATAACAGACATCGACTCAGAAACTAGCAAAAAGCACAGTGTGAGCCAAATCTGACCAGTATTGATGTTTGGGAGGAAAAAAAGAGAGAGAGAGAAAAAAAAAAAAGTACAGATGTTTCCCTGTCTACTGTGCTATTCAATTTTGTGAGCTTTTTTCTTCCATCTGGAAAAGCCAGAAGCAGAAATGAAACAAATTCCAGGCATAAAACTGTTCTTGGCAGATTGAAAACTGAATCCTGCACATCCAGGAGGATAAATCCTTTAAACATAATGGCAATTTTTACCAACGCAGTACCCATGTGAAACTCCCAAAGAAGGAGACTACCCTGAGTGTAAATCATGTATAAATCTATGAAATTCGAACATCAGGGTTTGGACGAGGAGATCTGGGAGAGGCTTTATATTTCCAAGAATTTATTCAATCAGGGCTCTGAACTTTGGATGGTCTCAGTTTGGATGGAAAGATTTGACCTCTCTTCTATCATCAACTTCATTTCTGAATCATCTGTTCAATCTGGATGCAATTGTTAATTTGTTTGGAGAGCTATATAAACACAAATATTAATATCACTTACTGTTCATTTTCATAATATAGTTTTCCAATGGCCCAGGCAATGATGATTGGGCAAGGAATACCTGCAACAACAGCAAAACATTAGGTGTTAATCACAGCTGAGCTATATATAGAAGAAACAGATGTAGAAAAAGATTTATATAAAGATAGGAGAGTCTTGGTTAGTGGACTGAAAGATTTTAAATACAGCTGGTCATATTTTAGCTGATATATCTGAGATGTTGCAATTACTAAAATCTATGTATAAAAAAATCACCCCAACAAGAAGAAAACCTTTAGTACCAGTAAGAAAAGTGAATACATTTCTTAGCAAACACACACATATGTGCATCTATTTCCATATAAGAAATTAGAACTATTTTGATGACTTACAGCAAATTTCCATTCCATCTCATTTTCCTGTAGTTATTATAGCAAAATCTTAAAGACTGTGTTTGTAGATGTTTTTATTTCCTAGTCTGTAAGAAGCTTGTAAATGTTTTAGGCTCTTTGGATGGAACTCATTTTCAACATTTTATTGGCAACTTCTGTACTTGAATATTCCCTGTGAAACAGGGTGATGGGAAAGAATCTCTTTATCTGTTGCTATATCTGCATTCCTTTCTCCTATGCCATCTCTACACCATATAGCTTCCTATCTTTTTTTTTCTTTTATATGTTATTCTGCTTACTAAGATATGCAGTATCACTGCAGTAGATGAGGTGTATATGTACACTTAATGAGACTGAACTGACACCTCCTCTGCTTTTCATTTCTATTATTATATCAATCTAAATTGTTATTTCAATCTCATGTCCAGAGCCTTGACCTTGCTCTGCTAGGCCTTCAGAGTCCATCTGGTTTCCAGGGGAAGAGCTTCTTGCTGGAGCAGGAAATCAGAGGTGAGCAAAAGTCAAGAAAGCTGATCTTCCAACACAAATCTGTTGCAGGAAACAACAACTTTTTTCACGCATACATCCCCAGGTGAAGTCTGGATTTATGCCAGAGTTTGAAAAGGAGAGTTTCCTGATTGCATTTCCCCTTAATCTTTCAGGCAAAAAATAAACAGCAAAATAAGCATCTCCAGCTCCAACCCTCACTGCAGCTCCCAGATTCATGTACCTCTGAGATCATTACTACTCTAAGGCTAACCATATTCTGCATATAGAACTCCTGCATTTGTAAGCAGAGACCCAGAGGCCACTGAGTGAGAGAGAAATGTCAGGGCACCAGTTGAGTAAGGAATTTGAGAGAGCAATGTGAACAGTTAATTTTCGACTTTGGTGATGAAATTGAAAAATTTTGAAAATACATCTGCACACATAATACATTGCCCATATAAACATTTTTCTACTATAATAACTCCACTTTCCCCCTATTCCATATTGGATTGAATGACATACTCTGTTTTTAAAGCATTTTCTGCCTTTCAGAGTGAAATTCAATTGCTTCTGTTCAATACTGACATGAAGCAGTGTTTCTGAAAAAAATATCATTCTACCTTTAAAAAAGATTATTTTGTGATCTTTTTTCATCTTTCTTTTTTCAACAGAAAAAAAAAAAAAAAGAACTGACAAATTCACAAGTTCTGCTTGACCCCACATTTTCTATTCAAGAGAACAAGCTTTCTCCAGGGTGGCTGTTTTGCCAACCTGCTCATGGCTAAATTCAGATATTGGCAATGTTGTGAGAAAGGACCTTTCAGAGCATCAAGTCCAAACTTTTGCTCAAAGTAGGATTATCACAAAAAAAAAATACCAACTCAGATATGGCTTTGCTGTTCTGAATTTTGAAGATCTTCAAGGTTAGAGATTCTACCACTTCTCTAGAACATCTGTTCCAGTGTGTTTTCTGTCTTTGGGCAGACATAGGGATGTAACAAAGAGGATATGTGAGACTTGTTAATGGCTGTTTTCTAGGAACAAGCTCTTCAGTTCAGACTTATCACAGTTCAGACTATGATAAGCAGTGGTAAGACTGGACTGTCAGGCTCTCTTCTAGTCAGCTCATCACTTAGAAGCGTCTCATCTGTCTCTTGAGACTGAGTGGTTCATAGGGAATGTACAGTGTTTTTTTTTTCTGATTCATGTTGTGTTGGCAGCAGTGTCTAAGGGGCTGTGATCAGTATTTTGCCTATCAAAGTGAAAGGGACAGGGCAAGAACTGCAGAACTCCTCAAGTGCTAAGTCTGGGGATTATATTTTTCTTTCCTTAATACCAAGTAACCCAGGCTCTAAATGAAGAACATAAAACCAGAAATCACTTATTATTAATTTATGTCATCAACACAGTGAAGAACTGAATCTGACTTCATGTGCCTGTGACATGAAGTTGGATTTGAATATCAGATTTCATCACACTGCGATTTTTCAAGTTTATTTTTCCTGCTCTTGTTTTTATCACTTTAATGAAAGGCAACATGTAACACCAATTTGAATGTGCATGGAACTTACACCATCCTATGAAGAGAAAGACCCATTTCCGCAGCTTATCTGTGGAGTAAGTCATTACTATAGCAGTGTGCAAGTAGCAGCCTTCCACAAACATCCAGAAGAAATTGGTCACCACAAAATAATTGTAGACAGTGGTAATACAACGACACCAGGGCTAGAAAAATAAAAGAAAGAAATGTTTTAAAATCCTGGTGAGAACATTTCAAAAATTTCATTTCTAGGTTTTAAAAATAAATGGTAAGTTTTTCAAGGAATGCAGAATTATACCTGTGGTTTGGAATCAGAATATCTTAAGTGCTGTCTAGACATATGTAGCTATGTCTATGACTTTCTACTGAGGACTGACTTTGACCACCACATGCAGGATCACCTGTACCTGAACATGTCTGGAAAGTTAACATGCCATAAGGCATGTCCACACCAGCAGCAAATTGAAAAGCAGTGTGTGGAAAGAAGGCAAGAGGAAGGTCATATGATTTGAGATGATTTTTCAAAGTGTAGCCCCTAGTCTAGAAACAGATCCAAAGATGACATAAGAGTCTATGTCTTAGACAGTGTTACCCACCTGCTGAGCAACTGGAATAAAATACAAGAGAAGTTTACATTACAGGATGTCTCCTTTCCACTGAATGGAAGAAACATCACTGGTATTTTATATATATGCATATATATTATATATATGTATATATGTGTGTGTGTGTATATATATATATATATATAAAAACTTCAGAGCTCTTTTACCAACTGCTTTATCTCCTTTATTTCCACCATTGGTGCTTCAGTTTGTAAATTGCATCACTGTACCTCTTACCTATGATTTCTGTCATATTGTGAGCAGGATTTTTGGGGCAAGCTCAAAGCATCCTTAGGGCAGCTTTTCTAATAGCCATGCAATAACAACACAGATGTGGAACAGATGACTAACTGTAGAGAGGGAGATGATAATCACAGTAAATATTGATGGTAATCTCCACAATGCTTTATATAAAAGCCTTAAAAAAATCCTTTCTGATCAAGCAGATATTTAGTATATGCAGGCATTTGGCATACTGACTGAAGTGTGACACTATGTACCTATGTTAGCTGAAAACATTTTTGATCTTATCATTCACCATCATGTTAACTGGCATTACTAAATTGTTCAAACTGAAATCTTCAGTTTTTTTGTCTAGGACTCCAAATTCATGAGGTATTGATCATATCTAGGAAATGACCACAGTAGCAGGTAAACGATCAAACCCAACGTCTCATTTTGTGGACTAAGAATTTACTGGATGAAAAACACACTTGCAAATGATTGCCCATTGACAAGCTGTAATCATTTCTGTTTACTGACCAGTAATAAACAAAAAAACACTTTTGAATGTGTCAAGACTTTGCATCAAAATATTTCATTTCCACATTCTTTTATCAAGATTTGAAATTTTAATTCTATTCGATCTTTAAAATAGAATTCAAAACAAAACAAAACAACTCAAAATAAGATTAAACACTTCGTTTTGAAACAAAGCTTCCTTCAGTGTGAGTAAAATTGTCTTTGTTCCTCCTTCTGGCCTGATAAAGGAAAAAAAAATCAAACCCACCCTTTTTGATTAACACAAGATATTTTGGCTCCATTTCTGATTGGCCCCAAAGCGAGTAAAACCAGGTTTCCTAGGGAGCTGAGTCACGTACTTGATTTTGTTCTCTAAGAGAGTATGAGGGTTTTGCTGCAATTATACTACTTAGGAGGTATCAGTCTCATACACATTCGCTGATGTCTGGACTCATGCTCCACTCTTTCCCTCATGTGCATCACTTACATGTTTTTTCTCTGCTTCACAGATGCCTGTGTTCGTAAGCCTGAAAAAACTTTATCTGTGAGCCTTTTGCTGTGTTGTCAGACCATAGTAAAATTAGAGTAAAATTAAAGGTAATAGAACACATAGAGACAAATACACATAAAGGTGTTGAGATCTCCCTTTGCCCCATTTCCATAGGAAACAAGAAGAAAATTAATTTTTGAGCAACTCCACACAATTCCTTGTGGAATTATGAGTTTATTATTATTGAATAATAAACCAAATTAGCAGAACTCATTAATTTCTAACATTTAATTTATTTGACTAAGAATACCGGATCCCCACACATATCATTAGGCTCTAGCTATCTTCAGCAATTATCCCTTCTTGTTTTACTAACATAAGCACTATAACTTCATGTGAAATGTTGAGCCCTTAATGCTTTTGTATCTTCATTGTTTAATCTCCACTGATCAGCACAAAAGAGATCACATCATCAGCAAGCGTAGATGATGCTTCACTCATTGATTTCAGTGGTGTCATTTTCATTCTGATTTACTCCACAGTAAGACCACCAACAAACCATCAACATCTTCCCCAGAAGACTATGGGGAGCAGATAAATATAGGGAAAAGGAAGCATGAGAAGATCTGTCCTTATATTTGAATATTTATATTTTCCTTGGTGCTCTGTAGTCACATTTTAAAAGGCATTTGAGTTCCTGACTGCAGCTTATTTTGCTTAAATAAGTAAAAAATTCTATATCAAGATTTACAGTATTGCCATCATAGTAAAATCAACAGCATACAAATGTCAACAATAAAGCTCACATACCATCTTCTATGGCCTGAAAATGCCAAAAACACAGACCAGCAAGCAATGAATTAGCAAGAGTAATATCTCTTCTTTCTTAAATGATCACTTGCTTGAATAATAATACAGAATTATGCATAGGTGACCCAAAAACATGTCATTCAAAGATGTCATGCAGAAGACAGAGAGCTGTTTGCTCTCTTCAGTCCTCCGGTCTTTTGAACTGGTTCTAACTTAAACACCCCACTAGAAAACTGACTTGCCTCACTGTTCCATCTGAATGTTCTTCCTTGAATGCTTTTCTTGGCCTGAGTAGTTTTCCACCAGTTCAGCAAGTTCATTTTCCAAATGCTCAGTCCTCTCTGAGGTGTTAAGCAAAGGACCAGAGCTAGACTGAAGGAAGATGCAGGAGCCAGACTAAGGGGTTTAGGGCCCTAGTGGAACAAACCAGCCCTTTCCTGACAGGGAGCTGCTGATGGATATGACTCAACTCACTTCATCCTAAAGGCTAGCACTACAAGAAGTGATTAGCAGAAAAGTGGAATTAAAAAAAGATCAAGGAACAAAAAAATGGACTGAAATTATTTCAGCGGTGTTTCAGGGCTATATCTCATTTTCTTTAGAATTGCACTGATTCCAGAGGGCAAGATGCCTGCTGTCATTAGACAAAATAGCTGACTCAGAGCCGGGACAGCCAAATCAATTATTTTTATACTCCGTTCATGAAGGTGATAGCACCTCTGAACTGATTGCTTATCACACATGCATCACAGCAAGAAACCCTAATAAATACATTCAAGAATGACTCAGTTTAGTGTCTTGCACTGTCCTATGTCTCGTAGTATAAATTTGGAATGTATCTACAGTTACTGAAGACAGGAGAGAAGAATTATGATAGGAGTTGAGCAAGGCTTTTGACACCGTCCCTCACAGCATCCTCCTGGGCAAGCTCCGAAGGTGTGGGATATATGAGTGGACGGGGAGGTGGATTAGGAATTGGCTCAGTGGCAGGGTGCAGAGAGTGGTTGTCAATGGCGCAGAGTCCAGTTGGAGACCTGTAGTTAGCGGTGTCCCCCAGGGGTCGGTCCTTGGTCCGGTGCTGTTCAACTTATTCATTAACGACCTGGATGAAGGGATGGAGTGCTCCCTCAGCAAGTTTGCCGACGATACCAAACTGGGAGGAGTAGCTGATAGCCCTGAGGGCTGTGCTGCCATCCAGAGGGACCTGGACACACTGGAGGACTGGGCGGTGAGAAACCTCATGAAGTTCAACAAGGGCAAGTGCAAGGTCCTGCACTTGGGGAGGAATAACCTCGGATACCAGTACAGGCTGGGGACCTCGGTACCAGTACAGGAGGCCCAGCTCTCTCAGCCTTTCCTCATGGGGCAGATGTTCCAAGCCCCTGATCATCCTCGTAGCCCTGAGCTGGATCCCTCTCCAGTAGTTCAATGTCCCTCTTGTATTGGGGAGCCCAGAACTGGACACAATACCCCAGATGTGGCCTCACTAGGGCTGAGTAGAGGGGGACGGTCACCTCTCTCGACCTGATGGAGATACTCTTCTTAATCCCATTGGATCCCATTGGTCTTCTTGGTCAAGAGGGCACACTGCTGCCTCATGGTCAGCTTGTCATCCACCACGACGCCCAGGTCCCTCTCTGCAGGGCTGCTCTCCAGAAGGTCAGTCCCCAGCCTGTACTGGTGTCCGAGGTTATCCCTCCCCAAGTGCAGGACCTTGTACTTGCCCTTGTTGAACTTCATGAGGTTTCTCACCGCCCAGTTGTTCAGTCTGTCCAGGTCCCTCTGGATGGCTGTGCAGCCCTGTGGGGTATCAGCTACTCCTCCCAGTTTGGCATCATCAGCAAACTTGCTGAAGGGGCACTCTGTCCCTTCATCCAGGTTGTTGATGAATAAATTGAACAAGATTGAACCGAGGACAGACCCCTGGGGGACACCACTAACTACAGGCCTCCAACTGGAATCAGTGCCACTGATTACCACTCTCTGAGCTCTAAATGAGCTCTGATGCTGTACCACAGAATGTTGATATATTGTAATCACCAAAGAAATTAAAATTTAGAAGATTTTTTCATCTTTGTGAAGTTACATCACAGTTTCCCTGAGAATGTGGTTAAGTGCCCCTTCCAATTATTTTAAAAGTTGAACAAATTCAGCATTGCCGCTCACCCACAAACTGCATGACAAACACACGCCATGCCATCCCCAAGCACTTACTTCATTGCTTTCATGTATGTTGTGATCAATCATTTGAAGAAGAAACCACATCACATTCCTCAGGATGAATGTGGTGATGAGGTTCCAGTGGATAATATTCCGCAGGCATCTGATACTCCTAAAAGAGAAATGCGCTTAAGTCGTCATATATAATGAATACACATGCACACACTAATGAGAATATAAAATAAACAAGCTAATCCATTCACAGAAAAATCCCCATGGTTTATCTCCAAACTACTCCTCATATATGGTGGAAAAGGAGATTCTTCTGTCCACTCGGACAGAAATAACAGTTTATGTAGCTGTGTACTGCTTTTTCTTTAATGGTAAAAATAGCAGGTTTGAGTCCCATTTCCCGATTCTGAGGATACAGTTAGTAACACAGCCAGTGACAATACCACAACTCAGCCTCTGCAATGCAGTCACATTCCAACCAGATATTCTAAACATAAAACAGCTGCAGAAAGATATCAAAATATATGCTTCTTCTCATGGTGAAATATTTTTCTTCCAGAAACCATGCAGCTTTACCAGGCTATGTAAAGCAATTTCTCTTACTACTTTAAGGAGTTCCCTATGATGAAATTAATTCAAGACAGTGAAACAGGAGCTACTGAAAACTCTCTAAAATTCAAATGGTTATTTTGTCCATGGTTATGTGGTTGCCCCCTGCCAATCCTACCAAATCTATTACAAACCTAGTTGAACCAAAACAAAAAAAAAAACTGCAGGGGATTCTGTTGAACTGCCCACTGAAGGAGGTTTGGTGACAAATATCCACACAGAATGTGTTATTTTCAAAATGGCTTAGCTGACATTGTTGGCTATCGTTGATCCCGGAGACTGCAAAGATTCCTCAAAAAGAGAAGGCACAATCCAGTGACTATCTTTGCTATTGTGTCAGGTCTTTTGTATGACAAACAGACCAACTTCTTGATGACAAACACTGGTTTGTTACCATAAAACTCTCATTGCCCTTTTCCCGGGATCTGATTAGTCAGTCTTAGCTCAAGAAAAAATCTGTTATCTCCTTCAGCCTCACAAATCTCTCCAAGATTTCATTGCAATTCAACAAGAAACAAATGGAAAACCTCCCACGTATGAGATACTGAAGCTTACAGAAAGGTGCTTAGGGATATAATCCTACTAAGTCAATGTCAAAATAGCTTCTGACTTTAACAACTCATACTACAGGTATGAAATCTCTATTTTGTTTTCAGAGCCTCAAAGACTCACAACTTCTGCAAACAGTTGCTGCTCAGATCCGTACAGTTTATATAGGCTACAAAACAAAAGGGCATTAAAGAGTGTAAGTTGTGTTATCAGGAAACCCGTCAGCGACATGGCTCACTGAGAACTTCAGTTATAATAAAATGGAAAAGTTCATGGTAAGATTTTCCGAGAAACTAGGCAGCCAGCACCAACTGACATTCATGCTGAAATGAACTGAAATACCCCAGAAACTCATTTGGTTCTGGACAGACTTTAAAACATGCTGTTAAAATCTGTTGTCTGTTGATCATTCTGAACAGAAATGTCCTGTAGCTGCTTGTTCATCTAGATATTTTATTCAGTCTTTTTTGATTAAGGAGAAGCAGGTTAAGGAAGGAGTTTGAAATACTGTCTTTTTGGGAGGGGGGACTAGAAAATGAGGAAATTCAAGTCAAATTGAAGAGCTGCTGTCACAAAATTAATTCCTTTTGAAAACTCTAACAGCAAATCAGATCCAGAGAACTTTCCATCTAAAGGCATTCTAGAAAAAGATAAATAAAGCACTGAAAAAAAATTCATGCTACATCTTTCGGATGTAGTTCAGTCATTACATACTCTAGAATATCATTAAATCCAACAGGAGAAAAAGATGACCATCACTCACAAGACATAGAGCAGGACTGTCCAGAGATGCAAAGAGAACCAAACCAATATTATAGATGTTTTTGTCTGGTTCAGTTCCTAAGAAAAGCTTTTCCATGCTTTAGGATCCTAGTCCTCAAAATCCCATTCTTTGTTGTGTCTTGGAATAAAAAGGTAACTTCAGTATCTACTGGCCTCTCTCTACCCTTCTTACTACTTCTCAGTTCACAATTTCCTTCTCTTTGCCCATCTGTTGGCATCTAGCCATTGGTTTTTGTTTGGATTACAAGTGGCTTGAGACAGAGGCCACGTATTAGTAATGACCAGGACCACAAGCAAGGTCTGCTTTTGCTGGGAATTCCCAAGAATGCAGATAACTATGACAATCAAGAATCCTCCCTGTGTTTGGAAAAGTCTCCAGCTGAGAGCAGACATGTTAACCTAATGTTAAATTAAGTACAATCCTACATGTGGACGGCAACTGTAATTCATGGAGATGGAGCTTGCAACATTATCAAATGAAGGTTTGGACTTGAAATATGGGCAGTTGCCTCTATGTCCCACTACTTTTAAGAAAAGCCTGAAATATGTAGGCTTATGGTATATTAAGAATGTTCAGGGAATCAGTAAATCAGCACCATGGCCTCATTCCCCTTCTGAGATACCTCATATGCGGCACAGTTGATAAGTAGATTTTAAGAGTTTCTCTCTTAAATTTACTGTTTAGGTTTCAAGTCTTTGAGGCTAATGAAGCAAGCTGAAAAAAGAGACTGCAAGGCAAACCATTTACTTTCCCACGCTCCACAGAAACATTCCCCTCCACACTGCTACTTTGGCAAAGCAGCACAAACAGGCGAGGTGTTGCAAGTGCTTTTTGATTTTTTGATGTCTGCACCGTTAGTCTTCTGATGGTAAGTTCAGTTAGCATCTTAATAGAAACACCACTACAGTCAGGCTGAGAAATGCACCTTTGAAAGTGCTGCAGATTCTCTGTGATTCCAGTATTTAGGTGGCCAAGGCATAGAATGGTTTTAACATTTCCTATATTCTTTTTCTTTTTTGTTTTTTTTTCTCCTCTCCTCTCCTCTCCTCTCCTCTCCTCTCCTCTCCTCTCCTCTCCTCTCCTCTCCTCTCCTCTCCTCTCCTCTCCTCTCCTCTCCTCTCCTCTCCTCTTCATTTAGTAAAATTTCCAGTTACAGACCCTAATTACTATTATTATTATTACTATTACTATTATTACTGGGTTTGTAGAGAGTCCAGATCATATGTTTTGTTTGCTTCTGTATCCTAACTACTACTAGCACAGAAATTGCAGTGGCAGTAATATAACTCATAGCCAAAGACAAGAAAAGTATAGAAATACCTATGTCAGATTCATATGGGGAAGGGAGAAACAACATGTTAATGTAGTGTGTGGAGGCTGCCAGGCACAAACTCTTCCTGGCCACCTGAGGAAGCTGCTTTTGCTTACAGACATTGCCAATGAACGTTACCATTCTGATAATTATTGGACATACCATTGTCCAGTGTAGGAAAGGCTTCCAGAGGGACAGTAATTGAGAGAAGGGTCCACGATCTGAGAACAAATGCCTCCTGCTCATCTCAAACACACACACACACACACACATACAGCATTGTAGGTGGCATTAGCCTGAGTTCTACAGCAGAATGTTAGACACAATGAAGCAATTAAGATGAAAGCAAACATATCTTTTGTTGGCCCTACTAATTAGTAAATGAAAAAACAGGTGTATGTCGGGAAATTAAGTATAATGCCCTCTTTATTAGCTTTGAAATTAGACCTGTTTCAATCCCAAATGTTTCTGGCTTGATATCATAATATTGGTATCCTGAATTGTTTCCATGTCAGGCCTAATAGCTGCAAATGAAGAAAAGGCAAAATTTTCTCACAGGTGACTGCAGCCTGTGTCAGAGGTGGGCAGAAAGAGTTTCAGCCTGTTGCAGAACACTATATTAATTAATTCAATGAAATTACCCCAATTCTAGGAATGCAAATAGAAAGCAGAGATTAAAAAAAAAAACACATTATTTTGATTTGGGAAATGCTAAGATGGATGAGAAACCATGAAACATGATCAATTCTTTCTGTACAAGTGGCCTCACTGATTTAGGAATGTGTATCTATAAAGGGATTTCTAAAATAGCATTGGTGAAACTCAAAATAGTCTTCCTGTTGATTCATGTTTGTTTTCCTCTCTGTCCATACAGTGTTGTTTTTCCTCTGGGATATGTAGAGCTATTATTTTCTGATTCAGAGTATGACATAAATAATTAACATTAGCAATCACCATAATGTGCCAGCATGGCCAAAAGCTAGCTGAATTAGTAGAATCATCTGTATGGAATTAATTGCAAATGATAACTTTAATAAAGGAATTTGGAAACCTTCTATTAGCTCATGTAGGATTCCAGCAATAATAATGTTCAGTTAAGACTGCTGTTCCACTGACTATCTGAAAACAGCTGGCAGGAGAAATCCAAAAGTGCTTTCCTGGAGTCCTTCCCATTCTGTAGAACAAGCAAAAAGGGTAGTCTTGGACAATACTTAAAAAAAATATGTTTCCCTTCCAGTCTTTTCTAGGACAAGCAAAGCTCATGGATTAACCATACATGGCACAGAGAGGGAAGAACACCTAACTGCAAACTGTTTCTCAGTTTGTGTGGCCTGTTTGCTATCATCCACATGGAGACCTCCCCGAGGTCTTCATTGTTTCCACTGCATGATCTTGATTGATCAATGCCTGTATTCTAGTATACCTAGTGTTCACAGACGGGAAAAGCAGTTGGAGATTTTGGCAGGAAAATGAACTTTTTGGTGGCAGTTGCCTAGGAGAACATAAATATTCCCACATTCTTTTCCAAGGGAAAAAAGGCAAGAAGAGAAAAATGGCTTCAATAGGAGGGTGGGAGCAAAATGCTCAGGTGAAGAGGAAAAGCAGCTACTTCTGTGTTTATGATGTACTTAGGTGCCAAGTAAGTCTATTGTAGAGCCATCTGTGCTCACTAAGACTTCTCCAACACTTTATTCCTGTTGCACTCAAGCCAACTTCTAATCACAGGACACAGCAGATTCTGCTTGCTTTGGCCACAGATATTTCTAGGTTTGAAAGGCTGCAGAAAACATTACCTAGGAGAGGACCACGGGCAAAACAATCCCAGAGCAAGATGGACTGCCTGCATTCATTGTCACCAGTGCCACCTGGCAATGTATGGCTGTGTAGCACTGTGAATGATGGCCAAATATAGCCCTCTGCAGACAGTGATGTATTAACTGTTCCTAGGGAAAACATCCAAAACACGCAATTGGGGCATGCAGAGGGACATTTCTTTCACTGTGAATATATCAGACCTAGTCCAAGGAAAATATAAGTATTGTTTCTGCTTGAGAGAGACTGTACTTACTGCTGCTCATGACAGGGAGATGTAAATGGACATAGGGCAACTCTTTGAAATTACTAGCATCCCAATACCATGACCATCATCCAGCTACCTACAAGAGAGGATCTAGTCATCCTGGCATTTAGCATCTGTCCTGGAGGGTGAGGTTTTCCTGGAAGACTTAGGATCCTCATGCTGCTGACCTGCACTGGTCAAATGCCCTTAGGAATGCTCAAGTTCAGTCTGCTTAATGAAGGCTGCTGAAGCCTTAATGAAGGCTGCTGTCAGTCATACTGAGCTAGAATGTAAAAGGGTTTGTGGAGTATCTTTCTAACAGGACCCTTCTAGCAGCTTAGGTCTAAGTTATCCTCCAGTAACAAACTACTTTTAGAGTAGCAGGAACACAATAAGTAGCTACCTTCCTCTGAAATTTAGCTAGGACATCTTCCTGTTGACAGAGGCTGTAGTTATAAATCCAGACAATGGAAGGGTGAATGTTTGCTATGAAGGGTGACCACCGCTACAGGATTGTCGAAAATAGAAGTTAGGACTTCAAAAGCTACATATTTGGGGAATATGTGAGTGCACGACATATCCTCATTTATTATGATCTTGTGGGTTTATGCAAAAAAATAAATCTAGAAAAAAAACAGTTTAAAAGATCAGCTAGGAAATTCAAGCTTGATTTTTTTTTGCTTATAATAAAATTAACATTTGTTTATTAAATTATTTTCCTTTGCAGATACCATGCATATAAAACAACACAAGAGAAGTAAATGGCTCTGATGCTGCTCTTAACACTCCCCTTGGCCTCATTTCTATCTAAATATGGTGTGGAATATTCATCATTTTGGCATATTTGGCAAGGAATTCAGAGAAGAAAATATAACATTATTTATAACCTGGGTGCTTCTTCAGCTGTTCAAATATTCATTCCTACGTTTCTATACTTCCCCAGCTAAAGTGCCTACAGGAACCTGTTCTGCAGCAAGCTACGAACAAATGAGAAGGCTTCCCTCCATGCCTGCCCTCATTCTTGCCCTCCTATCTCTCTTCTTCTTCCTCATACAACACCAAACCCGTTGCAAACTTCTGCAATGTGGGAGCCAACTGCACTTTCTTCCATGCCTCCCCTTGCTGTTATCAGCTTCATGGTGATCACTGAGCAGATGGGAAGGTCCCCAAAAGGAGCTGGCTCCTTCTATAATACATATGCAAGAATGGTATACAGACCTATCTAAGGATTAAACCTTAAACACCTATATATAAATTTCTAATGGATAATTCTAAACACTGAGGCCTGAAAATATCTTGTCTGATTCACCTGTCCAGAGATATCTCAGAGCAGGGTCTTTTTTTTGAAGTAAGTTGGGCTCCTGAACATGACACACACCTAACAGAAAAGAAAAACTGCAAAGATGAAGCTCTATTTTCTTTATTCCTCTGAGATTTTAGTAAATTTGGAAGAATTACTTCAAATACATTTATTCATCATCAATAACAAAGGCAGAATGGAGTACAAATGGGTTTTAGCTTGTTAATTAGCACAGAGCAGTTGTGTTACCTGAATTTAAACAAGTTAGAGTCTGTCTCCAAAGACAAATTCATGTAGCTAAAATCTCATCAGTGATAGAAATACACTGATAGGAACACAATTCAAACACATGATGGAACAACAAATCCTAAACCTTCACAGACCACAAAGTCAATGAGATATATAGTTCTTCATAAAACTGAAACTCTAGTCTAAAACTTTCAATTTAAGTTTTTCTCCAGTACATTTGCTTCAGACCTTACTGTTCTGATTAGAAATAATCCTCTAATATCCACTCAAGGGTCTATTCATAATGTGCCTCTACTCTTTTCCTTTTGCACTAATATTGTCATTGATTGTAAGTAGCATTTATGCAAAAGGACCTATTTATAGGTAGCAATCACACTCCTTGACAACCTTAATATTTCTAGGTTACAGTACCATTATTTCACATGCAGCTTATGAAGCCTCCCATACCTTAAGAATATAGCTCTCTGGACACTCTTAATTAGTGGTATGACTTTGGGAGCTCGTGAGGGTTCTGCTTTCATTTGTGGTTTCTGTGCTAGGCTCTGTACAAAGATGGAGCATCTAAACTAAAGGAAAAGTGATACAGATATGAGAGGAGAAGGAAATGAGTAAGGACAGCAGGAAGCAAAGACATTGGCCTACGGCTAGTCAGCAAGAAATGTGTTACTGTCCTTCATCTTAATCACTTAGCATACTTCAGATGGTTTCCAGCAGTATAGACATTTCAGATATTTTGTTCTCAAAAATACCCACTTAGTATCTCACTGAACATATGCTTATTTACAGAACTCCATTCCTTACCACGGCTGCCTCGCTGTTGAGAATCATACCATGGACAGAGTTCTGTCTCCAAACCAACAGCCATTCCTATCCACTAAACACATACTGCGCCATTACCAGTATTTAGAGAGAAGTTTAAAATATGTCATGTGCCTGAATAATTTTTAAGGCCCTCCTGAGCTAACTGGCAAATAGAACAGACTTAACAGGACTAGGTGGAAAGCCAGCAGCTAACAGAGAAAACGGAGCATTAACATGCACATTCATTTATTAATTCGTTTATTTGATGTTGTGTCCTGAGACTGACACTTCTTCTCCTTGCTCCATAGTAGAAAGGGATATACAGGATGACTATGTATTAGATCTGGCACCTGCTCTGTTTTAATCACATCAGGTATCACATCTCTTTTAAATTCAACTCCATATTAATTGTGCAGGTCACCTACTCACACGGCATGTTCTCAACACCCAGAGTGCTGCCTCTGATCAATGTCATTTCACTCTACTCTATGAAACATGCCCTGCACGGATGCTCTATTCCTCACAGGTTCTTACAAAGCATTTAATCAAGCTCTTTCATCCTTACTAATAGAGACCTGCAGCAGCTGTCTCACCAAATGCACACAAGACTGAAGATCAAGAGATAGTTCAGAGGAGACAAGAAAGGATAAATGGGTTCTCTCACTCCTAAAACCTAGGAGCTGGTTAAAAAAAAAGGGTGAAAATTTTCTTTCAAGAAAAAAAAAAAATTCTTTGGGAGAAAAAATAGATGTGATTTAGGCAATGTGGCTCTTACCAGCAGAAGGAAGGGGCACACTTCCTCAGGTCCATGAGAAATACTATGATATTTTCAAGAGGAAATAGAAATATATTAATGAAAGGGAAATAAGAAAGCAAATTATCCCTCAGGCCCTCATTTGCCTTCATTAACACCATACTAGTGACAAAAGATGCCATGAGAACACAACTGCGTAGCTTTTCAGAGCTGCCTTTATCCAGCAGTTCATGCAGAAGCACTTGTCCCTTTCAGTGCTCAGCCTATCTTCTTTTTAGCACCCTTCTTCACGGGGTTCAAAACTCAGTGGGGACTTAGATATTTCCTAGAACAAACACCTGTGTTTCTGTAGTCAATGCCTTTGTTTCAGTCCCTACTGCACAAATAAAATATCTGCTGACTGAATCTCATTATGTCACTGCTGGCATCACACTCTTTAATAACAAAGCAGGGGTTCTACAAAGGAATCACATTTCAGCTCCGAGGCTGATATAACAGCACACTAACAAGGAAAAATAGCCAGAGTACAGCAATTTGGGCTTCTGCATACTGAGCAACAGTAAATGAAAAAAAATATTGCTCAAAATATATATATTCCCTTTCTTTCTTTAGCTTGAATGTCATTACTGTTACCAAGTTTCCTCCTATGGAAAATTTCTGCTTTATCAGAAATCAGAATGTGATTGTGTGGGAGGGTGAAAGCCATGTCAGCAGGAACTGCCTGTAAGCACCTGAGAGATGAATTAAATCTTTATTATTAATGAAGAGAACACACAGCCTGCGAGTTTCACAGCAGTGCAGATACATTACATGAATGCCATGTGAATCTGTTCCAATGCCGCATCAGAGATGAATGCTCCTCTAAAGCTCCTCTATCTGGTTTATGCAGAAAAATCCTTACTTTTCCTTCTCAGTATTTTATTTTGTTGTTTTTGTTGTTGTTTCTTGTGATTTGCCTTGTTAAGATAACAAGGCTTTCACACTTCTAACGCCACTTACCACTAGACTCTGAGGAACCATCCTTGACTTAGCCCCTCAGGAGCTCTCTCAATGAATCATTGCTGTCCAGTGTGCTACAGAAAATCAAATCAGGCTTCACTATTTTTTTTTCCTTAGGTTTTGAATGCAAATTTAATGGCTTATTTTTCTTCAAAATGACAAGGAAGAAAGATTGGATCATAAGCCACAGAACTGGAAAAAGATGGAAGGGGTCTTAGCAGTAGAAGGGAAATCTTGGCTCAGTTCTCCCAGGGTCTGCCTGGGACTGCTGGCAGCACAGAAATATGGTTGGCAGATTTCTTTACTTGCCTCTACATCTGAGCTTTCTGCCCCTCAAAATAACTTCTAGTGCAAAGTTATTTAGGATTTAAGACAGCAGAAAAAAATATATCAGGATGGAAGGAGTATTTTGACTAGAGGATAGACGGGTGCATAAGGAACAGAGGGAGACAGGAACTGATAAGAAGATGACACAGGACATATTTGGAAAAATAGGGAATGAATCTAGTTCTTCCAATTCTCAACCCAGTAAGACTGAGAACTTAAACTTCCCATTGAGGCAAAAAGTACCTGGGCTGGAGCAGTAAAAATAACAGTGAGGTTCATCCCCAAAAGCAAAATATTCTTCTCACCAGCTCATCACCAAAGCAACACTCTCTTTGCCATGCCTGACAGAGATTTAGCTTTCTCTTTAAACCACCAATGCAAGAGATTTCTCAGACTTCCTCAAATCTATGTACCACTGCAGCAGATGTGCTCCCATTTACTCCTTTATCTCTCTTCTAACTGCATTGACAGAGGAAAGGAAAATGAGGTAGACGATAGAGGAGAACTCTAAAAACAGGGAGTGATTGTGTATCATGAGACTTCCTTAGGGTCTTCTTTCCATCCTCACCCCGAGCAGGCTCCATGGTTAGCGGTGTAGAGGACAGGAAAAAAGAGCTGAGAGATTTCTACTGTGGCTAGAGTGGATACAGAAATATCAGATTTAGGGTTTTTTTACTGCTGTCATTCAGTGTTTTTGTTTTTACTTCTGTGTTTTTTTACTGTTCTTTTAGCCAGGATATATTTAAATTGTCCTGCTTCATGCAATTACTAGAGGCCCTCTTCCATCCAGAGTAAAAGAAAGCGTGAATAACGGGGCTCAAATCATCACAACTGATTTGCTTTTGAGACACTTTGCAGAGATAAATGTAACGAAGATGCTCTGCAGAGACCAAGTAAGCTCATGCTGGTTTGTGCTGGCTAGACAGTTACATCAGGACACTAGATTTGTTCTTTATGGTGCAGTATGCATCTTGAAAATGGAGTATCTTAATTCAGGGCATGTTCAGGGGACTATCTAAATGCTGCAGTCATTTTTAATGCTGAAATTGACTGCAAAACTTAAACCTTAAAGTCAAAGATCATATATCAGAAAAAAAAAAAAAAAAAGATTAAATAGGCTACATTGATGTTTAAAGACAGATACATTTATATCATATTATTTAATTGTTTCTGCTTTATTTACTTAAGCATTTATAAAAGTTTCAGCATCAAAGAAGGGAATATAGTTACAATGAGTAATTTTTAATCTTTCTTCAGTGCAAATTAATTTAGGGCTTCAAGCACTATGGGAATTAGCATTATATGCACAATACAAAGGTAGAAACTGGAATATAAAATCACAGATCTGAAATGCTCTCACTGAACCCTCCATTTTTTTTTTCTCCTTATTAGTGTACATTATCTGCATAGAGAAGCTGGAGTGAAAGAAAATTCCTATTTTTGATAAGAAAAACCCTCTCGTTAGGACTGCTCAAGATAAAAAGTTAGCATAAGCCTTCACAGAGATGTTCTGTTCTAGGAAAGTAGTAATTCTTTTCCCGAAATCATCGTCTGTCATCATGTTGCAATTCTACGGGCCCTCCTCAACCTCTTTCTGCTCTGCTATAATTACAGCATTTGTCTCAAGGATGATTATTCCAGAGCACACAGTGCATTTGAGTCCAAGTTCAAGCTGAATGTTCCTAGACAAGACAGCACAAATAATATAGAAATACTTTCATCAGGCCATTACTATTAAAAAAAAATTCCCATGATTCAGCCTCTATATGTATTTTTAAAGTATATGATAGTGACTGATGTTTATTAACTGTCACACAGTGTCCTTCTCACTTGTCCTTTCTTTGTTCCTTTGTTTTCAAAGTGATATCCATGTGATCTGACACACAAACTCCCTTCTGTACCACTGAACCAGGAAAGAGAGGAGTTCCTATGTAGTTTCTACCTGGATGCCACCCTGTGCCCCGTGCTCTGGGTGTCCCTGCTTGAGCAATGGGGTTGGACTAAATGATCTCTAGAGGTCCCTTCAAATCTCAGCCATTCTGAGGTTCTCTGATTCAATAAACTGAATCCCTAATCTCATGACTACTGGTGGAGATAAAATTCTTAGTCTTTATTTAAACAAACTTTTAAGTTCTTCAATGGGACAAGATTTGGAGTTCTGTGAAAACACAGTGGAAGGAATACATTCCATCTCACTGGGTCTAGATCTGGCCTAGTCTGCCAAGGAATGCAAAATGCCTTGTGTTATCATGTCTAGCATTATAGAAAAACAAACAAACAAACAAAAAAACAAACAAAAAAAAAAACAAAACACTCAAATCCCAGTTTCCCTTAATGAAACACTCTGTGTGCTCACAGGATTTTTACTACATCAATAAATCATGCATAGTTTTCTTCCTGAATACAAATAGACTCTGGGTCCTAAATACAGAAGCCATCATTACGGCCCATCCACTGCATCCATCAATGAAATCATGTACATGCTTGGGAGCATAAATGCCATGATCATTTTTCAAGGCCATACACAATCCGGACAGTGTTGTTAGAGGGCTCAAGTAACCCAATAATAAGTGTCACACACCCAACCAAGTTAGAAGCATGCAAACAGATTACTCACCTCAAGCACAAGAAAAGCATAAAGGCAACTATAAGGGCCCCTACTGATATACAGTGCCCCAGGTAGTTTATGATGAGAGCAATCTTGTAATGGAGCGCATACTTCCTCTGGAGGTAAAGAGATAACATGATTAAATCAGCATGACTCTCTGAGCACTGACATTAAGGAACAGTTAATCAGTTTAGGAAACAGTAATTACTTTTCTTGACTTTAAAATGATATAATAACCCAAGGGCCAATGCTTATGATTCTTATGGCCAAGCTTGCTGGCCAGACTTAGAAGGGCATGTTTGGTTTCATTTCAGTTTGGAGTTTGTTCATGGTTTCTTACAGATCTCTGCATAAAGCTTTATTCTTCTTCCTGTCCTGATTTTTTTCCCCTGTGGTTTCCTCAGGATTTGATACTTTTTTTTTTTTCCTTCAAAATTTCATTGTGAAACATCGTCATTTAGAGACAACAAGGCCATCAAAGATGCAAAGTATCTCTTTGTGAGGAGTCTGGATGGTCTCAACAAGCGAGTTTGTGTGTTTTTTTACTATTCAAATAGATTGATTTTCATAAAAGTGAATCAATTGTCAATTAGAATAAATAAAAGACCTTTTCTATAAGAGCAGTATTTTCTCTGAAGTACTTTGCTTGCAAACAAAGATCCTTATATTTCCAATTAAAGGCAGAACCAATGCAGGCTGAAAGACCTAGAATCTAATAGAATCCTCCAGTTTTAAGACAGCCCAAAATATTGGAGATCTGCTGTTTTAAACAGTGATCCAGGTACTTGATGAAATTTATACTAGTGTAGGTAGTATACTAGTAGTAGGTCCTTGATCCTATAAACAAAGAACAAAAGTGCTCCCACCTAAATCAATGAATTTAGTGATGAGGTCAAAATTTGACTTGGGTTTGTAAGACCTCAGCCTAATTGTCTTATTTTCCAGAAGTAAATGAAAGATATTTTTGCCGGCTGCTGCTGGCTACAGAAAAAAAGAGGCATCTCCTTTCATTGCCTGATGGAAAAAAGTAGAAAATATGAAGGCTGAAGTTGGTTAAAAAAAAAAAAATCAGAGGTATTCTACTTAAGAACAAAGCTTCCTGGAAACAGATTCTTTATTGAGTCTGATATTCTTTTTTTTTCTTTCAGGCTAAGAAGATCTTTCCCCCATTTTGGGATATTCTCCTCTCTCAGAAAAGAGATAAAGAAAAATAAATACAAAAATAATAAAAAGAAATAAGAAAGACTGTTTAAAAATAACTACCTAAATCTCCTCCCTCATGACTAGAATAGAAAACTAAAACCATGAAAATGTCATCACTTTTCTAATTTGGGTTGAACTTCCTTTGCTTCTTTTTTTTTTTGTAACAACTTTGCTTAAAGTTTTATTACAGGCAAAGAAATTTGACAGTGAATAAATGTTGTTATTAAACTACAACTAGCAGCAATAATTAGTATTTGCTCCACTGTTAAATGAAGGTAATATCTTACAGGACTTTGTTAGAGAGCAAGTGAGCTCTTTTGGAACCATTTTCATGAGGAACTCTGCCTATATTTCCAGCCCATGGAGCAACGTGCTGTTTCTGGACAGAACTCAACCATATAAGGTATTTGCATGTCTATGACAAAATCCATGAAAATAAACTTCCCTCTACACAGGCCCATTTCCCAATAGCCATGAGGAGAACCAGAAAACAAGACAATGAACTTTACTTACTCTAAAGTCACAAAGTCACTAAAAAAGGGAGGGATGCACACTCTTATAACCTGGACTGAAGTTCCTACCTCTAATGCAATGGTATGCAACTCAGCATCCCTGAACACTGGCTTGCTCATCTTTCTTCCCTCTTAATGTTGGTGTGGTGCTAGAAATCTTCTAAAAGAAGATGACAGTGTTTCTCCCATACAAGCAACCTGATCTTTGAATTTGATCAGTCTTCAGTCTTCTCCTTTGACTCATAACTACTATTTCAATTTCTCTCAAGCTTTAAGAGGTTACAGTTTAGAAGAGAAGAAAATTAATTGTAAAAATACAACAAAGCTCCCTTCTGAGGCACTGGAGTTGAAGGACAAACAAGCACAACCATTTTTTTTCTGTTGCTGACACTAACAATATTTCCCAAAGACAAATTCAAATATCATATGAACAAGCCCTGCCTCAGTGCCTATAAAAAAATGAGTTGACAGGGTGGGAAGATCACTTCCTACCAGTTTATATGCATTCTGCCTCTCTGCTAGAACTGGATACAACACCTCCAAGGCTGAAAAAGCACGTGCCCAGAATCAGATGCGCTGGCCAAAGCTCAGTTCATGTAAAATACTTGTATAACACTGTTCTGTCTCACTCTTTTGAAGGCAGATGCATTTAAGAGCTAACAACCTTCTACTTAGTACTTCTCATTTTGGGAAGATGTTTCACTCTGCTACAGTGCAAATTCAAGTCCTGTTCATGGATAAGGAGGAAGGTCTTTACATGAGAAAGGAGCTAGAGGAGGAGATGGTCAGGACATTCTCCTTGCTGTGCTTTCCAGATTACAGCAAGCACCATCACCAGAGCCTTTTCTCATGTCATGTATTATCCACATCAGTCATCTTATATCAGACAGAGCACTGTTATCTTCCAACCACCTTTTACTAGGCTAGTGGAGGAGGAGGAGCCTCTTTTCTATCTGCACTAGCTTTTTATACTAAGGTGCATTGGGTTTCTTACTGTCAAACTTTAGGCTCCTGCAAGGGCCATTCTTTCCATAGGAATTTTTCCTTCCTTTTCACTAGGATGTGACTACTAATCTGTCCAAACCAAAGCAGTTAATGATGGACCCTCTCAAGATGACAATGATTGTTCTTCCTCTAACAGGTCCTGCCTGGATTTACAGCATGAGCTCTCTCTATGTCTGCACTCTATTCTCTTTCTATTCTCAATTTAGATTTCTTGTTCCACATGACCAGCCCAGCTTAAAGACATCACATCTCCTCTCCAAAGTGTACTGCGAGCTGCCAATAAGTCTTTGTTTTTTGCTAGTTGTCCTTTCTAGGAAAGACAACTTTACTTTCCTTTTCTAGCAAAGGACAACTCCCGCTCCTTCCTTCTCTTTCCTGATATCCAAACTAAGGCTACCATCTCAACTAACACATTCCCTAAAATTTCATTGACTAGGTAAAGTTGACTGACTGTGTCTCTTTGGCAGTAATGAAAAAGAGACAAGCACCACACTAGGACAGTCCAGTTGCAAAATACTCAGGATAGTAGTAAATCACTCCTTGAATAGGCTTCTATCTCCTTCTCTTGATTGTAGAAGAAAACTGGATGACTGGTTTGGACTAGGTGTACCTTTTAGGTAATTAAAGATCAGCCAAGGTGAATCTTACCCCACTTAGGCACTGTACAAGCTAGTTAAAGGTCAAGTAGACCTAGATTGCCTCGAAGTGGAGGGAGGAGACTATTTCCTTGCACTTTTGTTTGCAATTGGGAGCTCTCTCAGTTTTCTCCAAGTTCACTGCTTTCTTGCTCTGAGCCAGCTGGAAGCTGTGTAACTGTGGCTAATATGACTGTACTCCTGAGCAAGGTAAATTAATAATCAGGCCCAGAAAGGAGCTAACATGGCTACAGAGCACCAAGCCATCTCAAAACAGTAGCAGAGCCAAACTCACATTCAGCTGCCACAGGCCACAGAGGCAAAGTTTAAGGAGAAGCTTCTAATTTACAGCTCTTTATGGAGGCTGAGATATATTCTTTGCTGCCTGAGAAACATTTGTCTTCTAACAAGAGCACAGATTTTTGCCGAATTCAGTGAAGCCCTCTCACTTAATAGGCTGAGTGAAAGCTTTTCATTTATTACACATTGTGTCATCCAGTACACAGATTTTTGTGACTAATTCCTGAGCCTAGAGTAGGAGCTAAACTACCACGCGAAGGGTGGGATTCCATATAAGATTAAGACACCTATTTGAGTACCTACCAAGCATCTTAACCCCATTCCAAGGGCTGGAAATAGTTGTGCACACACAGGCATACCCCTTGGGGCACACTCAGGAGACTCTGTGGTTCCTATGATGTCTCATGTTGAACATCTACTAGACCCATGGGTACACATTGAGGCATGTAGCAAGGTGCTACATGCAGGGCAAGGAAATCCCACCAAGTCTATCCAGGAGTATAGCAGCCCCAGAGCATGTTTTTCTTGAGTATTATCCTGTAGCCATAGCTTATGAATACCAAGATTAACACTAATATATGGGCATAATCCATCAGCGACTGCATGCTTTAGGAACTTATGTCCTCAGAGAGCTCATAAAATTTGCAATTTCCCTTGCTATGTTACCAATGTTATCTCATAATGAATGTAGCAATTGACACTGGGTTGACCTTGAAAACTCCTGTTCCCATGATCATGTATCTATCAATGCATTTGAAGTTAAACCATGTACTGCTTAGAGCTTTAGCTGTTATGTAGCTAAGTGTGAAATTTTTGTTGTTTTCTCCATTATGGGCAAACAAAACCACAGAAAATGGAGCTGGTGCATTGCATCTGCTGGTATCTAACAATAAATAAAAATACACCTTCCTGTGTGTTTGCATCTCACCTTTAATCAAAATGGAAGATTATGGAAATCCATGGGGGGAATGAGGGATTTTTTTTTTAAGATCACAGAGTAATGTGTGTATTCATCTGTAACACAAAGCATTATGTAGAGATTTCAAAACTATTGACGATTGTTAATATTGGTGAAGCTTGACACAAATCTTAAAAAGCTACCAAATGAATTTTTAAGCTTTTGCAAACAAGCATGGTTGTGTGGGGGCTGGGGGGGAAGAAAGGAACATCTGCACTTCCCTGTTTAAGGAACATTCTGTTTAAGAAGTCTTAAGCTATTACCATAGCTACAAAGTTTTTAAAAGCAAAAACAGAGCAAAGGAAATAATCCTGTCTTCTAGTCACAACACTTCTCCAAACTCCTTAAAATAAAATTTGCCTGTTCAAGTCACACAGATGAGAGATAATGAAGGCCATTAAAATACAGCAGCATTTTCTGGTAGTCGTGCGGCTCGATCAGGTCAGGTTTCCCATGCCAGCCTAACCCAAATCAAAGCTTTGAATTTTGTCCAGCTCTGAATCCCATACCCCTACCAGGTGCTATCCACATCCTCTTTTGATTATTGTTAAGAGGATGGTTTCACACAAGTGTAAAGCCATCTCACTTGGAGCTAAAACAGTCCTCAATCATGGTCACACTTTCCTTCTCCTTGTTTCTGCTGACCCTAGCCCTCCTGCAGTAATGCAATAAGATAGTTCAAGGAATTAATTCAACTGAAAACCGACTTACCAAAACACATTTAAGTTTTTCACTTTCAGTGAGAAGGGAATGTAAGGAGGGGCTGAACTGGGGTGGTCCTACCTTAGATCAGGTAAAAATGCCATGAGAACCACCTTATTGCAGAATCAGAATCACAGAATATTCAAGGTTGGAAGGGACCTCTAGAGATCATCTAGTCCAACCTTCCTGCTCAAGCAGGCACACCTAGAGCATGTGGCACAGGGTGGCATCCAGGAGGGTTTTGAAGACCTCCAGGGAAGGAGACTCCACAACCTCCCTGGGCAGCCTGTTCCACTGCTCTATCACCCTAACAGTAAAGAAGTTCCTCCTCACCTGGAGATGGAACTTCCTGTGTTTCAGCTTGTGGCCATTTCCCCTTGTCCTGTCGCTGGCCACCAATGAGAAGAGCCTGTCCCCTTCTTCCCTGCATAAACACTGGAACTATCCTGCATTACGCTGGAACACTTTGAACACATCTATCAGTCCTTTGGGCTGCAGTCCTTCAGTGAGACTAGAAGCCTCTAGCAACTGAAGGGGAAGCTACTACCCAATGGACTAGCCAGTGGGTGAGAGCGGACACCCCTCAACAGCTGTTGTGTGGTTTACCTGTTCTCTCATGCATTTGTCAAAGCCCTCATCCAGCAGCAAGACTGATCCTATGGGATGGATGCTGAGCCACAGCCAAAACATCATGCCATTTCTGTGTGTAGCCCTATAGTTCCTGAGACCTAAATCCTCATTAATTCTGCAAGAAATATAAGTAGGCTGGGTTTTTTTTTTCTTCCTCCTCTCTGTTTGCAATGGATCTGGCACAATTCCCAAACCAGAAAGAGTGGGGAAAAAAAAAAAAAAAAAAACCAAAAAAACCCTAAAACATAAATAGGCCTGAACTGCTGGGCATTACTTCAGAATATTTCAGAATATTTCAGAATATTTAAGGTTGGAAGGGACCTCTACAGATCATCTAGTCCAACCTTCCTGCTCAAGCAGTCACACCTACAGCATGTGGCACAGGGTGGCATCCAGGCGGGTTTTGAAGACCTCCAGAGWAGGAGACTCCACAACCTCCCTGGGCAGCCTGTTCCACTGCTCTGTYACCCTAACAGTAAAGAAGTTCCTCCTCACCTGGAGACGGAACTTCTTGTGTTTCAGCTTGTGGCCATTACCCCTCGTCCTATCGCTGGCCACCAGTGAGAACAGCCTGTCCCCTTCCTCCCTGCATTCTCCCTTCCTGAACTTATACATATTAATCATATCCCCTCTGAGCCGTCTCTTCTCCAGAGAAAAAAGGCCCAGCTCACTCAGCCTCTCTTCATACGAGAGATGTTCCATTCCCTAAATTACACTGACTCTCAGAAGGAAAGTCGTTCCTGGCAGAGGGACAGCACAAAGCCTATATGCTTTTTATGTCCCACCACAGCACTCAAAATAGGGGAAAGGAAAAGAGGTCAGAAATATGGGCAAAAAAGTCCGGAAGCTGTGTAAGGGTGAATGTCTATAACACGTCCAAGAAAAAGCAAGCAATCTGAGAAGAAAAGGACTTCACATAATCCTTTCCAGTCTTTCTGAAGGAGTTTAGCCCTATATGCTAATTTAATTCTGTAAACTTCCATACAATGCAGGGTTGGCTCAATCTTTAAAAGACAGATGGGACCCACACTCACTTTTATGTAATTTTCTGCTGTTGTCCCCTTAGGTATTTGCTGAAGGTAAAATTATATTGATATCTGGAAAGGTCAACTGTTGATAAGACAGTTAGAATTAATAAGTGCAAAGTGGAATCAGCTGGTGAGAGTTTTATTTCTGTACCAGGGAAGCTTTTGGTCTCATTAGTATTGTTACTAACATTTACTGTAGCAGCTATAGGCTCTATACAAAACTAGGAAGGATCTACATAACCATACATCATTAGGGACGTTGTAATAAAGCATTCTTTCTTTTCTGGAAAACATGTGAAGAAGGTGTGTAAAGAAGGGATAAGAGTTTGCCTGAACTCACAGGGAGGATTTCAGAGAAAAATAAAAAAAAAGAAAAACAGCTCAGAATCTTAAATTAATTTGTTAAGCTTAGCTTTGAATCCATGTATGCTGAAAAATGACATTGAGAAAAACAAAAGGAAAAATACAGACCTTGTCATCCAGAATAGGCTCACACTGAGAGTAGTTTATCTTAGAAGCCCATGTCCCATTGCCCAGGCATTCTCTGTAGGCATTTCCTGATTGGGACCAAAATAAAAGAGTTAATAATTTTAAAATTAATAATAATAATAATAATAATAATAATAATAATAATAATTTCAAAAGATCCCCAAAGGACACATATAAACAACTGCATAAACAACTGCATAATCAACTCTTTCTGAGGACTTTTATAAAAAAATTCTCATTGAGTCTTCACCATGGTCTTTCAGTGCTAGTTCAACAGCCAGACATTAGGCATCAAATAAGAACATCAAACTGAATGATAATAAAAGTGCTATTAAGTACAATTCATTGAAAAAGCTATTGAGCCTTTATAAAATGTACCCCTTTTTAAAAAGAAGAAAGTCCACACAGAAAGCAAAAAGGAACAGTTGACCGAGTGCTCCAGGTTGCATTATATCCAAACATTGCATTCAATTTCATGCTGCGATAGTCTATTTGTACCTTTTCACAGCTTCCTCTCAAGCAGCAGAGCCAAATGAAATAGGAATGACCATCATTTTGATCCAGTAATGAGGTTTCATCATTGTGGTCTTGGCTTTAGAATAACCTCTTTTAGCATTCCCTTCTGGTGCACACAAAGAAGTCTATTCAGTCTCCACACATATCAAGGACCATCTGAGATGTTTTGGGTACTTGAGATATTTTCTAGGACTAGCACACATGCCACACAAGCTAGAGCAGATCTGTGAAGCAACTACAGGCTAGCTGGATAGCTTAGGATATCTCAGATGGCACTAGATGCTTATATATGAATAACTAAATTCACGTTAGATAAGTTCAGGTAGATGGGGTATCTACCTGAGTTCTAGAAGGTCACAGCTTTCCTAGGAGAGCAGAGTGATCTTGAACACAGAATCTCATATAGTACAAAAGAAATATTAAGAAGTAGATCAATGAGGCAAAGTTGAGTGTAATGAAGGCCATTCATTTCCACCTTCATATCGATGGGTAGCCCCTTCACTTAGCATGTTAGGAACAAAAAAAATGTATTTACAAACTGTCTTTCAAAGCAGAGGAACATTTTCTGTATGTTCATACCAAGTAAGAAGCAAAAGAAGCAGAGGTATGTATTGCCAGATAAGATCTCTCTAAAAATGAGCAAGAGAATGATAAAATCAAACACCACATTTCTCTGGTCTTGTACCCTCTCCATTATCAATTGCTTCTTGGAAACAAACCCAGCAAGTATATCTGACTTCTGGGAATTGTCTCATTCCAAACTCTGTATTCATAAGCAATTTATATCCCAGAGCAGAGGTCTTGTTTCTTCCTTCTGTGTAATGGATTTGCATTACAACATTAGTTGTAATGAAAACAATTTTCCAATCATACTGAATGTATTTTCATATGTAAGTTTTAATAACAAAATGCAGTTCATTAGTCTTTCAAAGGAGAAATATGTTTTAATGAGTGAGATATTTATTAGAGAGTAAGAGCTTGACCACATGCATCCTGAGGAAATGGCTTTTCTTTGTGTATAAATCCATGGCATACAGTCAGTGAGTCTAGCATTTCTTGGGGTTGTTAGACCAGTTGCATACGCACTGATAGGAGGCATTCACATTGTCAGGCAGTCATATCTGGACTGATTTTCCTGCATGTGCTTGCATATTTCTAATCAGAAAAGTCTGGGTAAAATAATGGTAACTTTTAATGAACAATTCTATTAATCCTTTCTACAGCAGCAAACAGCTGCTTCATAGCATCCCTGCTTAGCGTCGAAAGTGCCATGTAGAAGGTGATGAAAGAACTGAGACTGAACTCAGTGATGGGCTGAATCACTGGGACATGCACAGTCATAGCAATGATGCAAGCAAAGTGTGGCACCAAAGGGATGTCAATCAGAACTTCTACCAAAGACCACAATGGAGAATTTATGTCTACCAGCCTCAGAGTATAGAGAAAAGAGGGAAAATAATAGTCCCTAGAGACTTCTGTAATTTCTTTAGTGATTGAGCATGCTGAAAAATATCCCTTCCCACCTGTTTTTACAATGTGATCTGGGATTGATGTGCTTTATGCCATGCAAATTCTCGCCTTTTGCTCTAAAGCACTGTGTACAGAGAAAGACTGGATTAAATTTATTTGTTCTTAAAGATTCATATGAAAAAGGAGAAAAGGGGAAAGACACGAGGGAGAAATCCATTGCAGAAATACAGAAGAGTGCCTGGGCAGAAAGTGCACATAAAGAATCTTTTAGGGACACAATAGTTAATGTGAGCTATTAGCACAGTTCCTTTTCTTTCTGGTGAAACATTCTGTTAATTTCATTTCCTTGAACAAGCGACATATTGAAGAGCTAAGAATATTTTGTTTTCCTATCACTTTTCATTCCTTATTGATTTTATTGTAAAGAACAGATATACTAAATGAAGACATTTATTGTGGTTATAACTTGTGATTAGTTGGGCTGCGCATGCATTTGCACATAATACAACCACACAAACAGATTTAATCTTCCTGCAAGCAAATAAGGAACAGAAGATGATTCACGATGACACAGGCAACACAACCATTATGCACTTCGTTTTTGACACGCCATCAAATATTCATTTCTATGCTTCAATGTGTGGCTTCTTCATTGATCTTGAAAATTCTGGGTTTTTTTTTTTTTAGGATTATTCTGCTTCATTATCTACCCAGCAATTGGACAAAATAGTAAGAGGGCTCTCCATGAACACACAGAAATATCCAGAAGTGCTCAGATTGTCAATCAGGTTGTTAGCTATAAGAAAATGAACTTAATTCCCACCAGGCCAACGAGTACATCCTATGCATTTTTATATTCTCTTAAGGTCTGATTCCATCATGCTGATCATGGCCATATTCTATCAGTGAGGCCAATGACAGCAATGGCAATATTCCCAGTCAAACGTAGCAATTGCAGCCTCTCAGTGAACTGCAGTGTGTTCCACTACCGCTGCTTGCCTGGGAATCTTCACAGTTGGAATGGGGAATCTTCCTTGTACAAAGTGCATGCAGGTAATGTAAGTTGGCTAGAGAGAAACTTCCTTTCAAATGTAACATTAAAAGAGGCACTTATGTGAAATATTGGCCTGTAAAGTCAGAGGAAAAGGTGGCTAAGACCTGTTTTCTCTTGGTGCTAGGACTGGAGCTAGGTAGTATGAAGCTGGGTAACATTTTTTTCTGTTCAACAGATGATTTTTGAATCACAGTTTTAGAGCAAGCAGAAACTCTTGCCAAGTCTTATAAATTCTATGCAAGCTTCAACTAAAAAAAGACATGAATAAACTGGAGGCTTTGGAGATTTTTAACATTTTGTAAAGAGTCAAAAAACAAAGTAAAATAAAAGACATCTTTGAACATTGCATCCCATCAACTAGGACACTTGCTTAAAACATGGAGAACTTATTGTAAACTTTTCTCAGTGTCTCCAGAACTAACTCTGTACTAAATTATTTTTTTTTATTGAACAACATTATAATTAGTAATGCCCATCATGATTTGATGAAAAAATTCAGTGTTACTTGTGATCCAACTTTCCAATTCCAGATCATTTTTATTCATTTTAAAATGAAATTCAAAATAAAACATTTCCCTTTGGATCAAACAGAATATTTTCTCTTAGATGCTTACCCACTATGATCCATGTAAATCCAACAATGTAGGATTTCTAGATCAAATGTAACACAGGAAACTGCATAAACGATATGCTCCATAAAGGATATGTCACTTTATGAACACACTATTCTTAGGCCTTTTTTGAAGTCTCGGAAGAACAGCAAGCTACTAAAAATAACGAATGAATCACATGCCATAAATTATTTATTCATGTGCCATCCTTCCCACCTGAGGTCTTTAGTGAGTTTCTTCTGATTGTTGTAATGACAAGTTAGACAGGATTCACAGTGCACCAGGCACTGCTTGCTATTTCTAGAAAAAAAAATGAAGGGACGAATGTAGCGCTGTGGTCTAACAGTAAGAGTGGCCAGAAATCCATGAGTTTGAAAAGAAAAAAACCCTCTCCAAATACTTTATCTGTGAATGAAGGATGGTCATAGGAAAAAATAAAGTTTTTCAACTAATACTTAATATCTTGTACATCGGCCACCACTGCACAAAAGCCAAGGTTTGTGCAAAGCTAAATGTCATGTATTTTTATGTGACCCACATGTAAAATTATAATGCACTTATACGTTCCCCTAGAAAAATATTTCTGCCCTCACCTTCTCAAGGTGACCAGTCTGATGTTTGTCCAGGCTTTCAAGCACACAAAAAAAACTTTGCTCAGCTTTCTCTTGTTTCCCCTTGCCAGAAATCCTTAAATGCTTTATGAGAAGCTCAAAGTCTGATTATACTCACTGTATCAGTTTCCTATAGGCTAAGGAGCTCAAGTGATTCATATATGACAAAATCAAAAGAATAAAACCTTTCATGCCCATACCCTTGTGCACACTGACACACAGACCTCTTTCTCACACAGGCAGCACCTTTGAACACTGTAAGGCAAAGTTGCTTAGGCTGAACAGTTTTAATGCTTGCTGCACTCTGGGTGTACAAAATGTCATGCAGGGTATATAGTTCTTTTTGTCTGTACCTTCTTTTCCATCTTCCATTTCTTCTCCTAAATGCTGAGATCCAAAAATCAACAAACTAATTATTTTAAGCTTTCCTCAATGAAATAACTGTTAATACAAAACTAAGTACACATTCGTTCTCACTTTCTCATCTCCTGCAAGTAAACCCCACACAGCACTCCTTAGGAAACACAAACTCAATTTCTCACAATCATTCTTCTTTTTCATCCGTTGTTAATAAAAAGTATTCCACAAAGTACATCTCTTTGATTCTATACATGTTCTATTTTTTTTACAAGTTCATTTTGGACTGTTTCAGTATTGACCTGTATACAAGGGAATCCCAAGACAGTCACTCCTTAGAAGTATGTTTAGAAAATTATCCTGGAAACTGCTCTTATTGTCACATCTATTATAACTCCTGTTTGGAACTTTTCTCCAGCCCTTTTGGTTACTAATTCAACAAAAGAGAATGACTATTCCTATGTAAAATTATTATCCCTATATACTATGAATTCTGTTAGGAATCTATGTCATTGCTTGTGATTTAGAAAACTCTTATTCTGACATACCAGGACTATTCTGTTATAGAAATGACTGAGAAAGCAGCAAGAATACAGAAACAGGTAAACATACTCACTAACAAGGCCCAGTTAACCTTGTGTCCACACACATGAAGGTGTACACTTGTTCGTTTTACACTGAAGACATGACAGGGTTTGGCCCACATATGTCACAAGCACTAAGGACAGAAATGAAAATAACTCCCTGCTTTCAGTGTCTGTCAGAAAGTGCTGCAGTGCTTCGAATTAACAATGAAAGCCGTGGGAGCTTGCAAAATTCAGCTTCTCAACAAAAGCGGAGGTTACTTGGTCCACTATCGTGTTGCTGTGCTGAACATGGCATGAAGATGGTGCTGAACTTACCATGGAGATGCTAGGCAAGTCTGCAATTACCTGAGGCTATGTGCATTTTGCAGCTGATTCCCTGAGACAGCATGCACACAAACATGAATGCGCATAGAACCCAGTGGTTTTCAGTTCAGTTTGCCTGCATTTTTGAACAGACAGAAAAGAAGAGGGAGATTATGAAGCCATTTATACTGGATATAACCTTTTCCCCTCGCTTGGTTGTCAGCACTTGAAAAAAAATCATCAAGAACCAGTGCTCACCCTCTTCATTCTGGCTGAACAGGAAAGAGAATTAATTTAACTTCAAAAAACTGTTGTGAGAGGACAGTCTGAAGTTCATGCTGGTCTTAAAATTGCCACACACGCCTATTCAAATTAATCTTTTCTGTCAGGTTATCACATGCAGGAAAGATGAACCACTTGGCCACTCATGTGTCTCTGCATAAAATGTTTATTTTGATTTTATTACACAATAAGTATTCAACTGTGTCTGCTTTGAGAACAGCAAATTCTACTGAGGAATTTTCTTATGAAATATATTAAAGAATATTTTTCTTAGGAAAGTCTGAGCTCTCCAGGCAGGCTAAACTTTGGCTAGTGGCATTCTTTATGGCTGGTCCAACCTGGAGTGCCACCTCCAGAGGAGGTGGCAGGTACGTTCTTCTCTCATATCTTTCTCTCTCAAGTCACCCTGTCCTTGCAACACTTTTTGCTCACAGACTTTTTGTTGTTTAGGATGCTGAGCTTTATTGTATTTAAGAAATTCTCACTCTTCTACAGGCTGCTAAACCACAACAGCCTGTAGGCAAGTGCACATTATTCTTCACAAGAAGAGTCTGATTCAGTCTATATTTGAACTAAATTCTATCAACCTATTCTCAAGAGCAGCTCATATTCACACATTACAGCTGACTGTATAAACCAAAAGTTTACTGGAGGCAAAACCCTACTCATACACAGACATTACCTCTAGTCATAGTGAGTCACAGAAACTTGGATCACTGGGAACCAAAGCAGCACAGGAACAATCTCTCTTCATGCTTGCCCTATTCTTATAGACTTCCCTACCTATTAAAATGACTTTAAAATTAAAATCCATAAATTCTGATGTCATGATGCAGGTGATCACATGCAAGTAAAGGTTTTAATTCACATGTGCTGGATAGACCAGTACTAGGCTAGTGCTACTCAAGATGTCCTATAGTCTTGAATGCATCCATTCAATCCAGGCCATCTCCTAACTTTAAGCAAGTGAGTTGATTCCCCGTCAATGTAGTCAACATTGTCTAGATTGATATTCAGCTGATTAGTGGTCATCTAATTTATGGAGCTAAATTGTTCTCTTTGTCCCACTGACAAGGTCTACTTGACAATAGGGGAACTTAGATGCCTAGAAAATATACACACCTTCATATAGACAACTAAATTTAGGCTAAACAAAATATTGGCCTGGATGTTTGTTAGATCTGATGTGGAACCATCAGTCTTAAGTGTCATTTTAAACACTTCCCTTTCTTGAATCCTAGATGATTTAGTTGCTTCGAGGAATATATGCTACTACTCAAGTAGAACCCATGCGGATTGTGCACAAATTATTACAAAAACATGTGGGAATATCGATGTACACAAATTCCTACAGAACACAGGAATGAGAAAGGGTTATTCCAAGAAAATATTCACTGCTGGGTAGTCCAATAACTCATTGACTGCCCAGTTGTTCTGCAGTATTGCAAAGCACTTAGCCTGAAGGAGATAAGTCATTTGCCAGGGTTGAGGCAGGTTTTCTTTTCCTCCTTCTGAGAGCCTAGGAGAGCATGGAGCTATCAAGTTCCCTGACTAAACCCTCTTCTGGAATGCTATCAGTGGTAATGATGTTTGATCTTCATAGTAATTGCCTCTTAGTTGAAATTCAGAATTCAATTAGTCACTTACCATAATTACTGAACGCACAGCGAGATGGGAATGACAACAATGAGAGGAGTAACTGCTCTTCATTACACATATATAGAACATGGAAGTGAGAAGCAATCTGAACTGATGAACACTGCAGAGAGAGGGAAATAAAAGAAGCCTGGGTGTGGAATTGTCCTACAACAGCTGACTCTATAGACATATAGATATATAGACATATAGACATATAGATATAGTTTGTGCAATCTGCTAAGGTAAATAAGTCCCAGTCTCCCTCGAATTTAATTTCTGCTTAGGTAAGTGGGCATGTGGGAAGCAATGCTCTTCTCACAGTGCCTTCACTGCCCGCGGTTTATCCAGGAATTTGCTGACTTTATGGAATCTGAATCGTGATCACATAAGTGAAACAAAGCAGCTGTCTCTTCATGACGGAGCACAGAAAATGAATGTTCATCAGCAATCCCGACCTAGTCTCAGCTAAGAGCTCTGCAGAAATGATAAGAAAGGTTGCTGAGAAAGAAAGGAAGAAGCTAGGGAGATTATTGGATTACAGAATGTACCCTTCCCTTTGCATTTGTCTAGTATGATTCAAACACTTTGGGAAGCAAAACTCAGATGAAATCCCAGTCTGACAGCCACTGCTGTGAGATAGAAACAGAACACAGGGCCCTCAGAAAATAACGGAGTGACTCAGGAACACAGAGAGGGAGATACCACACATGACACAAGAAACTGATCTTGCTAAAGGTCAAGAGGACCTATAAACCAGACTATCACAGAGTCAGTGTTTGTTTGTTTTTTTCTCTCTGTACCTTTATAACTTTCATCACGAACCAGAAAAGTTGCCTAGATTTACAGGGATCTTTATTTTTGTTGATTGTGTCCTTCATGTCAAACACTTGTCTGGATGATAGATCCAGTTTTTCACAAGAGTCATCACATTTAGAAAGTTAGAGTGTTACAGGATGATTCAGACAGATTCTGTCACATTTACATGTCTGAGGATGTCAGTGTCTGGACAAAAACACAGCATACAGTTCTATTAACTTATTCTAGGTTTGTTTGCCAGAAAATACCATGTCATCCTTATGCCTACATATCCAGCAGGGGAGCACAGGCTGTCTATCTAACATAAAAAAAAAAAAAAAAATGCAAGCACAAAACCACTTGCCAAAGTAATTGCCTGCCAGCTTTCAGAACCAAATCTGATACAAAAGCATAAAAATTCAGGATGCTTCTTGGCAGATAGGTTTCCCTTAAGCTGAGCCACAGCTCTCTAAAAATATGATTTTAAAAATGTGGTAAGAATGGGCATGGGAATCATTTTCTGTGAGGTCAGCTGGATTCTTCTTAATATAAAATGCCCCCAAATTGTACTATCCTTCAGGGTGAACAAAATATTCAGTTACACCAAGAGCCTGAATTTTGATTGTGAAGATGACTGCTGGTGTGACAGGAATGATTTTGGATACAAATAGCTCCTTCAGGCTATCACAGACCGGGTTTGTTTGAAACAAGAATGCAAAGTCTCTGAAAATACAGGAATAATTCTAAAGTCTTAAAGTCCAGTTACACCTAGTAATGGCACTACAGTTTCTGTTGATTCTCCTTCCCTATAAAAACTCTCTCCCACTAAGGAAGGTTGAAGAAGGTTTATAAAAAAACTGCATGGATATTTTGCATGGATATAACTTCATGGATATGAACAGCACAGGGCCCAGTACTGATCCCTGGGGGACACCACTGGCCACAGGCCTCCAACTGGACTTGGCCCCATTTATCACCACCCTCTGAACTCTGCTATCCAGCCAGTTCTCAATGCACCTCACTGTGCACTTGTCCAGTCCACACTTATGGAGCTATTCTATGAGGATGTTATGGGAGACAGCTGTTGAAAGCCTTGTTGAAGTCAAGGTAGACAACATCCATGACTCTCTCCTTGTCCATCCAGCCAGTCATCCCATCATAGAAGGCTGTTAGGTTTGTCAAAAATGACTTCCCCTTGGTGAATCCATTCTGACTACTCCTGAGCACCTTCTTTTCCTTCATATGCCTAGAGATGCTCTCCAGGATGAGTTGCTCCATCACCTTTTCAGGGATGGAGGTAAGGGTGACTGGTGAACTGGATTTTCCAAAATCCTCCCTCTTGCCCTTTTTGTCGTCCCATTCCAGGGATGAAATCAAATATATTACATAAATCAAGTACAGTACTATAATGGGGTACATGGTCCACAGATGTTTTAACTGGTAGAAATGGCAATAGACATTAGCTGACTTTGTAGATATGCCATGTGCTACATTGCTAATGTACCTACTGGTTAGGAATTTAATTTGAAAGTCCACCAACTGCCTAAATCACTTAGGGCAACCCTTCCTGTGCTCTGTGTAACTGCTTCAGATACTGTAAACACTGCAGAATTTGAATGTTTTCCAAAAAATGTGCTATTAAACATGTATCATGTGCCAGCTCTTTCCTCTGGGACAGCATGTGCCAAAACTTTAAGTGGGATCAGAAGCCTGATGAAATATTTCCTCTGATGCACACTAATACTGGGCAGATATCAGCAAATCATTTGATCTGCAAATAATAACACAAGGGAAGTGAAAAAGTATTAGGTTGGATTTATGGGGGAGCTGTAAAGAACTACCTTGTTTTGGAAGAGTTGTTTTCATATATGTACCACTTTCTGAATCAGAAAAGGCAGATCAAATATGTTTTACATTTTCACTCTTGAGTGCAATATAGGGTTTTCTGCAATACACCTTAGCCTCTGTTTCAGTCCAATTTCCAAGACAACTCTGATCTTCCACCCAAATGAACCTTGTTTTCAGAAGAAACCCCTTGTGAACAAGGTCCAAGGTGATCACATATGGCCTACGAAGGCCATGCATGATCTGTAAGCAGTTCAGGCAAATGGGAAAGAGGAGAAAATATTGTTTTTCTGACATAACCTTATCAATAGAATTCATCACTCATCTGGATAACCTGTTGTCATGTGGGAAGTTGCTTTCTTATCACTGACAATTATTATTTCATTGGAAGTTTGAAAAGCATGAGAGAGAGAAGGGAGATTTTTAAAATAATCTTCTAATTTTGTATCATATAATGGGTGTTGTCAGCACATGTTATGACAGTCTAAGAAAAGTAATTCACCGACCTCATTTCTCTATTAAGCTTTCCAATGAGTGTTGCCTGAGCTCCTTTTGGTTAGGAATGGCTGGTAAGCCATAAGAGAACCACCTCATGCAGCTTCAGGTTTATCACCCCTTGGCAAATATGGTATGGCAGCTTTCCGATCTTTGCACACTCCTCTTTGAGATCTAGATACATGTGATCTTACTGCTGTCTTTAGTCCTCTCCATGAAGCCCCACCACAAGCATCAGGGTTTCCAGCTAGTCCAAGAATCATCTTGCTGATGGAATATCTAGTGTATTTAATCCCCTGCAGGCAAAACCATCTTCTGTTAGAAGTCCACCTCAGGGAATGGCTGGAAAAAGAGGTTGCTCTGCAGAGGGGAGGTTCTTGCGTTTCTCTTCCAGCATCAGAGCCAAAATAATACAGAAACAACAGGGACAGAGGGCAAGGAAAGACTCAAAGCAGTTGAGGTTTTGGCCAATGTTGCATCAAAAAGTAGTATGCATTCATATGCGGAGAGAAGAGAAACTGTGCTCCCAGGTCGATACTGGATTTAAACAATCCAATAGGCATTGCTATGAGTCCTAAACACTATGGATAACCCTGCAGAAGAGAATTACATAACATGCACCTCCACACAAACCTTTCTCTCATGCATGACTTGCATGAGTACTGAGTCTGAAATATAAAAGTTGGAGTTCCTCTGTGTTCAAAACTAGTTCTGACAAAGTTAGCAAAGAAAACTATTCCGTTAGATACTTTTATCACAGTTTTGTGCCTACAAGGAAGTAGATTGAAATGACTAAGTCATTTCATACTGGTGCAAAACATTGTACAATTTGTATATGCTGCACATCTAATTCTCAGTAGTTACATGCACTGCACTGACACATGATACAAATCTTGTGTTGGGATATAATTCTGTTCTCTGTGTAAAAGAGACAAGAGCTCTGATAACATCCTAAACACTTCTCCAGGTACAAAGAAATACGAATCTTCTTATTGTTCCAACATAACTCATTTTTTTCCTCAACAAGGTGTTCCTTTCCAAGATAGGCCCTCTCCTGTTCTACCAGCTTGGAATGACATCATTTTGTTTGCTTTAAAGTTGTTTTATTGGTAATATTAATTCCCCACTTTCAGGCAATCTTCTAAAGTTCTGTCTCTTGTTATAATGCTGGCTCTGGAGGTTCTGAAGAAGCTCCATGAACTGGATCTAGCCTGAAATTAACACATAAAAAAGGGATGTATGATGATATTTTTAAAATTTGATCTGTCCTCTGAGACTATTCATAGTATGGTTCCCAAACAGCAGAACTAGAAGAAGAACATGAACATAAACGTGGAAATGAAAGAAGGAAAGAAAGAGGTGAGGAGAGAAAGACAAGCTTCTTACCTCAGCATTGTCTCTAAGGAAATGATATATGCAACTACAATGTCAGCCAAAAACTTGGGGAAAGGGGAAATGCTCGCTCTAGATATTTCAAAGGGGATAAAAGAGATGATGATGCTTCAGCATACGTCTGCCCGAAGAGAGCAGAAGGCAAGATGCTGTAGAAAACTCCCTGTCATTGAGCAGCTCGCTCTGCTCACTCTTTAAGCAATTTCAGGCTTCCTGCCATGCTAAGATGAGCACAAACAGAATTGCTGTTCACAATTAGAGTGCAAGAAGAGGATTTTTCTTTTCTTTAATACAATGAGAAATAGAAGGGGTGGGGTGAGGGGGAGTGTCTGTAAGAAGATATAGAATTTCCTTTGGGCAAAGGCAGAAGTAAGGTCAGACAAAATATGTCTCAAAGTGCTCATTCATCCAAGCAAAGTATTTAGTGCTCACCATTCACTTCCATTTAGACCAGACTCTTCCATTTAGACCCTTTCTACCTTCCTTGGTAAAAGGTTTTCTCTTATAAAAAAAAAAAAAAAAAAAAAAAAAAAAAAAAAAAGATCACCGAGCTCTCATAAACTACATTTGCAATATGACAGGGGCAAATTTATCCTCACTGTCATTTCAACTTTGGGATAACTCCAAAAGAGAGCAATTAAGCTTTTGTTATTTAAGCACTGTGTATTCCCCCTTTGTCCAGCCCTAGGGAGGCCACATCTGCAGCACTGTGCCTGGTGCTGGGCTCCCCATTACAAGAAAGACATGGGGCTACTGGAGCCAGTCCTGTGAAGGACCACTAAGATGATGGAGTCCAGCATCTCTCATAAGAGCATTAGCTGACAGAACTGGGCCTGCTAAGCTTGGAAAGGATTGAAAACATTTCATCAGTGTAATGTATACAAATATCTTAAGGGAGGATGTAGAAAGGATGGGGTCAGACTATTTTCAGACCAGATACAGGACAAGAGGCAACGACCACAAAGTGAAAGACAGGAAGTTCTGCCTGACTTTGAGGAAAAGTTTATTGACTGTGAGGGTGACAGAGCACTGGAACAGGCTGCCTGGAGAGGCTGGGGAGTCTTTTTCTCTGGACATATTCCAAATCCTCCTGGATGTGATCCTGTGCAATGTGCTCTAGGTGACCCTGATGGAGCAGCGGGGTTGGAGTGGATGATCAGCAGAGATCCCTTCAAATCTTAACTATTCTGTGATTCATATTCTATTTGGTACCAAGCCACAAAATCTTAAAGATCAAGTTTCCCATGAACAACTGTGTGGTAGAGAAGAAAGATCGAGATGTGAATGGACAGACAAACCATAAGGGACTTTAAAAAATCCAAAATCCATGAAAAGGAATTTTTAATTTCAGAAGTTTTCAAAGCAATGTGACTTGGACTCCATCTGCCAAATAACAAGAAGAAACTATCTTATATATCAAACATGGAAGTGGTGGCATTAGCCATGTTTAATTTGATATATGAATCAAGGAAATATTTGTAGACCTTTGTTACAGGATTTAATTTTGATTGCCTTTACAAAGGAGTGAATTCCATTTTCTGGAAATACAACCTTCACCTGCAAGCTACAACCTTCACCTGCAAGCTACAACCATAATACATAAAATACGTAATATTTTTTTCAAAATGTATTAGCTATGGCAACCGTTTGGATATAGTTCTTCCCAAATGAGAACAGAAAAATATCTGTAGAAAATATCAGCATAAGCCCACTGTCTGAATTATATATCTCAGCAGATCAAGCAATATCAGCTGCCAAATAAGCAGCAAAATTCTGAAGCCTCTTCTGAGGCTATTCTGAAGCCTCTATCTCTTTTCCATTTCCCTATCAGAAAATATCACAATTTGCCACAGACCTTCTGGAACACCCACAGCTCCCTGGATGTTGGATAGTAGCAATTTCCCAGGTTAACTTTCAGTACTGTATTCACCACCTCAGAAGGCACATAATTCCATTTGTGGGTCAGATATTATCTCTAGACACATTAAAAGGCTAGGCAATAGTGGAAAAAAAGCTGGAAAAAAATTAAAACAAGGTAACAAAATACTGTATAGAGTTCCATAGTGATAAATTCTAATTAGCTATTGCAGCATCTCAGCCAGTTTGGCAAAGTTGCCTAATTAGCTGCTACGAACTTCTCCAAGGAATTCCTCGAGCTCCCTCTTTTCCTTGCCCTGTAATGAGGGCTCCCAAAGCCCATTCAAGCAGCCTGTCTTTCCTAGGTCAGGGTGGAATGGTCTTTTCCATATGTACTTACTTCTAAACATAGAACAGTATAGCTTGGAAAGGACCTAATTCATAGAGCCAAGCCCTCACTGTGCTCTATCAGGTGCACTCTGGTGAAACTGAGAACAGCACCTTCCCCAAAATTTTATGAGCTAAATTTATGAAGAAACAGTACAAGAACTAACTGAGCACTAAAGGGTGGGATCCAAGCTCGTCAGTGAGGAATTACAAATAGCATGATAAAAAAAAGCCAAAAAAAAAGAGCAAAACCAAAACCAACAAAAAACCAAAACCAAAACAAACAAACAAAAAACCCCACGACAGTCTACCACTAGCAAAGAACATAGTTGTTCCAGGACAGATTTCTATTAATTTCTATCCAACCCACACAGCACCTGTGTTCACAGAAAAGTAATGAACACAGTAATGAACATCAGGGGAAAGATGGTTTCTACATAAATTCTATTGGCCTCCTTGATAAAAAGAAGGAGCAATCTTTATAGAACAAAAATTGATTAAAGGGTTCAAGTCAAACCCTAATTTCAGAATTACCAAGGGAAGTTTGCTGCATATCAGTTAATAAATGAAATGTTAGTGAATAAAAGACAACTTTGTCATTGCTTACAGAGTTGCGATGTTCTCAAGTAGCTCATATGAAATATTTTTTAAGGAAATTATAACTAAGAATTTTGTTCTTCTCAGGTATCTGATCTTAATTATATCATGTAGAATGACATCATTCGATGCACTAGTTTTTACCTCTGCTCCTCTTAAAAAATAGAATATAAATCTTTATATAGATAAATGGTTCATTTTGTAGCTACACATGAAGTGTCCATGATAAAATGTCTTTGCCTTTCCTATAAAGGCAAATGGTAATAATTATCTTTGGACCAAATCAACAGAAAAAGGTTAGCAGACTTTGTAATGAGACTACAACCTTAAGCAAGATTTGTTCTTGTTATTTTTGAAACATGAAGGAGATGCAATATATATCATGTAGCAGTTCTTTTTGGTCATCATCTGTGAAATTCAGTTAATCAGATGTAAAAAGCTGTTATATCAGTATATCCAGAATATCAGAGGGAGAAACCTTCAGCTTCAGAGAACAACTCTGGATTTAGTTTGATCTAAGAGAAGCATATAGCTCATTATCTCTGTTTAGTCACACATATAAAGCAGGATGCACATCTCATCAGTTTGAGTACCTCTGTTACCTCAGTAGTAAAAAGCATTTACAGAAACTATTCACAGCGTGATGCAGCTGGCAGAGAAAGCTGCTTGATTGCATATGACAGCAGGTCAGATTATTCCTTCCTTTAAAAAAGTTCTTCTACTTCCTCAAACATTTCTCTCTCCTCTTTTTATCACTCACTTTCCATTTATACATTTTTTTTTCCCATCCTGAAATACCATTTCAGCATCAGTCAAAAGAAACAATCTCAGAAAACTTCAACCAACACCGAGTTACATATATATTGGTAGAAGGATTTTTGTGACCTGGATGGTAGCACTAATGGTTCCTAAATTGCTGCAAATTTCTAAAGACTTCCTCATTCTGTAAGTAAATGAAACATCTGGGTCAACAGAAGCTCCTTTAAGCAGTTCATGCAATTATGTGTCAATGCCGCTTCCTTTTGTGACATTCAAAATGCCTTTAAGGAAGTCCCAGTTGATTAGAGGGGAAAATACTGAACAGCGAGAGCTTAACCACCTGCCCTTTCCAATATCCCGTGAGACAGCAGTGTGAAAGACAACTTGCCATGCGATAACTACGAGGGAAGTGGCTTCACAAATGCTGCAGAGACAGTGCAAACAGAAGTTCTTTGGGATCAGCCGAATGGAGTGTAGTCATTGCATGAAAACCTCAAAGTGTCACCGTACAGCTCCTTGACAATCAGCTGGTACCAGATTGCCTGCAAATAGAGTGCCTCTTATTTTTGCAGCGGGGTTAGAGGAGCTAGAAACACGCATTCAGCTTGCACAACCTTGGGGAGGGTTTGAAGGACCATGTTCCTTGGGGAGTTTTAAGAACAATGTTAAGTAGGACATGATTTAAAATATATATATATAAGAAAGTTTGAAGATTTTAGCAATGAAGATAATTAACACAGAGTAGTGATTTTTTTTCCATTGAAGAACAAGAACAGTGACATAATCCTTTGAAGTAAGAGAACCAAGCTAGAACTTAAGGACTAAATGACAAGTAAATTTAATTCAGATTCTCTTTTTTTGGGAAAGGACATGTGCTGGAGACAGACAGAATTTCTCCATGTGACTTCACTAAGCTATTAAGAGATAAAAATGTCTCTCAGTCAGTAAGCTAAATTCTGACTGCTGAAATTGAAAATCAGGTAGGGCATTTAGTTATGGTCCCATATTGATCACATGTTGGATTTGAAATACTTATATCTGTCTTTAAATGAAAAATGATATCCAACCAGGAAAAAAAAAAAAGCAAAAAAAAAAAAAAAAAAAAGCACCCACAGAGACTCTTGCCTGATCTCACCAAAATTGCATCCAGTTCTTGCAACTGAAATGTGCAAATATTAGCATATACTTGCTAATCGTGGAAATTTCTGAGAGTCTATCAATGCTCTCTAATGCTTTCATGCAAAACTTTTTCTTGCAAATCTCCCATCAAAACTTTTTTAGTTAAAAATGAGCCTATGCCAATTTTTTTTTTTTTGCAACAGGCAACACAGAGCCTGATTAAGAGCTATTTTTATTTTTAAGTTATCACCTGAGAGTCTGAACTTTTCTTCATTGGGATACAATGCTGAATGATGAAAACACATTTTCAGAAAATTTTATTTGCACAAAGGGAAGCTCAGTTTGTAGAAAATAATGACAACCTCTACTGAAAATGCCAGGCATTTCAATAATTTATTTCACTAGATCAAGGAAAGAGGCAAGATATATTGGATGATATGGGATATATGACAATAGAATATGTATTACAGTAGCAAATGTAGCCTAGGAAACAACTCTGCATTGCAGAGAAGAAATGTGATTTTGATAACTAAGCATTTCCTTTGGCATACAGAAAAAAACTGTAGGTGCTACGGATCGACAGATCTGCATGTAGGCAGTAAGGCCTGAAAATAAAGAGATATAGATAAACTATAAAGATAGACTGAAAAGCATAGAAATCTCTTGGTATCTGTAATTATCACTTGCACAGATTACATTGCCAAGCTTATGGATATTTTTGCAACTCCGAAGATGTTAAATATATTAACCTCATTTTTCCCATTTTTCCCCACACAAAGGGATGTTTTTCATCCAGTAATGCTAACTTAATAAGAATAAAATATTTCAGTGCTGAAAGAGAGTCCTAGAGACAACAGTAGAAAGATAAGTAAGACACTAAAATCTGACAGTCAGCTTAGCACATTGTACATCTGATATTCTTTGCCTGAAAGCTCTTACAGACAACTGCAAAACAATCTGTCCTCAAAACTGTCCTGTTCAGCCCCAAAGAACAGAGTATTTTCAAGGAACAGAAACAATAGGATATTAAGGAATTGATACGAACAGATATCCAGGGCAAGGGTATCTTGGGCTGCATTAGGAAGAGCTTTGTCTGCAGGCTGAGGGAGCTGATCTTCCCCCTCTACTTAGTCCTGGCAAGACTCCACTGGATTACTGTGTCCAGTGCTGGAGAGACAGCACTCCCCAGTACAGGAGAGACATGGAGCTACTGGAACCAGTCCTGTGGAAGGCTGATAAGATGATAAAAGGTCTCAAGCATATGAGGAAACGCTGAGAGAGCTGGGACTCTTCAGTCTGGACAAGACTGAGCAGGGATCTTATTAATCCATTTAAATATCTGAAGGGAGGGTGTACAGAAGATGGGGCCAGACTCTTTTCAATGGTGTCCCATGACAGGACAAGAAGAAACAGGCACAAAATGAAAGACAGGAAGATTTGTCTGAACATGAGGGAAAACCTCTTGCTGAGAGGGTGACTGAGCACTGGAACAGGCTGCCCAGAGAGGTTGAGAAGCCTTCATCCTAGGAGATATTCAAAAGCCATGTGGGTAGGGTCCTGGCCAGCCTGCTCTCACTTTGTTTGAACAGAGAGATAGGACTAGATGACCTAAAAGTCCTTTCCAACTTCAACCATTCTGTGATTCTGTGATTTAGTGCAAAGCATGGTCAAGCTTTGCATTTATACTTAAAGATGCTTTTTCAAGGCAAGCATACAGAACCAAAAGGGCTTTAACATGACCCAGTGGTGATTTTACCCATCTGTTCACTCACTGACAAACTCAGAGGATTTGAAAGCCAGAGAGGAAAGAGAAAAAGAAGATCACAATGTAAATGAGAATAGGAATAGTTGTAACTTTCCAGCACAGGAAGAGGAAAAGAACTCAGACCAAACATGTGAAAATAAGCCAGTCACCTTCTTTTTACTTACAAAACAGTAAGCTGCCTCTGTCACGATGCTGTTTATCAATTTACTGAAAGACTCTGGCAGGACTGCTGTTGGTAATAGAGTCTGTTGTTCCCTTCTGCCTGCCTTGGACACAGGACAGCATGTATCACACTTGCCCTTTATATCTGCTGTTTAACTAATAACTCCTTTCTCTCCCTTGCTGCTTTTTGGGATAGAAGCTCAGAATTTTGTCTGTTCATTGTGTCACAGCTGGCATCTGGCTTGCACGACACTCCAATTCTTCCTCCCTGTTGCTTTCTCTGCTTCTTAATGTGCCTCATCCTTTTGTGAGGGTTCATGCCCTGTGTTCCTCTACTGCATTAGCATCTGAGGAGTTATTGCTCATCTGTGCTCTGCTTTGCTCTTTTCCCATCTAACCTCAGAACGTTTTCTCTCTTGTCTTGGAAATGGTTGACAATTTCCCTCACTTCTGCACAACATGCCATGCTATGCTGCCCACTCGTATTGCTGTTACTCCTGCACAACTGTACTTCTACATCTTACTTCATTGAACTCATTCACTAAGCTCCTTCACATCAACTCTACTCTTTTTCATTCCCACCATGAGACTTAATAAATATTCTTCTCTAGGCACAAGGTCTCTGTCTCTCCAATCATCTTCACCTCAATTACTAACCTCCCTCTCTTATTCCTAATCTGCTCGGCTCATGTTCTGGTCTTCCTCTGGCCAGCTTATTCTCTGCCATCCTTTCTTTTCCTTCATATTTCCACTCTCCCTGCAGTTTTGTGCAATTCCTTTGCTTTTGCAGAACAGCAAGAAATTTACAATGAGAAACTTCTTAGTCCCAGTGAGATGAAAAATGTTTTAATTCTGAGAATTGTCCCAGATGGCCTCAGAAAAAGTCATCTCACAGGTATGGCACAGACTCCAGCATCAGTCATTTTCCCCAGTGTTTGGATGCAAACTCCAGGTTTATCACAAGGACATCTGGACCAAATCAGTTGTGCTGTCTTCTGAGAAGTGATTAAGAGGGTTATTCCTGTTACACTAACATGGAAGAGGATGTGGATTCCAAAGTTCAAGTTTCTAGCAAGCAGCATACAGTACTCAGACTTTTGAAACTTCTAGTACTTAAATTGCATAACCTTATCTCAAAAAAAGACTAAACTTTATTTTTATCTGGTGCTTCTACCTTGAGTATCTGCTTTCCTGAATGAGCCATCAGTGAGTCATCAACATTTAAGGATTAAATCAAAGCAATTAGCCCTGCCTTTTTCAGCTGATTTTCATTAAGGTAACATGGCAACTAGACAAATGTCAGTGCCCTGTGATCTCACTTGATTCCCCAGAAAGCAGTCAAGGCAGGAACTAAAACAATAAAAATGGTGCAACATAAATATACATGTCAATCGGTGAAGTATGTAGAATCTAAGCATGAGTTTGAGACCATTCTTATTTTGTTATATCACATGGTATAAATCACAAAGTCATAGAAATGCTTGTTGGAAGGACCTATAAAAGTCACCTAGTCCAACTTGCAATATGTCTTCTTTCCACACTAATCTAGAACTTTCTGAGCTAAGCCCTCAAAATTAATAGACACACTTCAGTTTCAGAAAATACTGGGCAAATCAGAGTAATGTTTTGAAAGCTGCTCATGAACCTAGGGATTTAAGTACACAACTGACTTAGCACAGCTAAAGGAACCTCTTTCCCTAAAATATAAGGAAATGCATTTTAGCTAATGTTTACCAGAAAGTGACTGCGCACACAGTCAGTTACCATATGGTCCCAGAACATCTGAATGACTCACTCAGAAGTCTGCCCCATTAATGGTACTTTCTGTGCCTTGTCAGGTTACAAAATGGGGAATAAGGAATAAAATTTAAATAGAGGACCTAGTCAAGGCAGTCAGGAGCTATGCAGATCACACCACCAGTTGAAGAAGCGATGAAAAGGGTAAGACCACAAATTTTCTTGAAGCCCTGTGATTGGAATGAGCTACCAGGTGTTACACCTCTGCTCATCTACAGTTTGCTGCTGTAATCACAGTGACTCAGGTATGGACCTGCAGTTTAAATCTAACAGAGAATCAGTGTAATAGGAATCTCTAGGAAATATCTTAGACTCGTTCTCTGAAAAATCAAACACAGTTATTGTATTTCTAGTTACAAGAAAGTGTTTTCTGAATTCACTAATGTTTTAAATTGAAACCTACTGTTATGATGCTCATTCTTTTCTGGCACACTCCTCTGTAAAACTCAGCTCACAGGCCCTTCTGTTTTCCTCAATGCTCGCTGAATGAATAAAGCAAAGTAGCAAACACAAAGAAGCTTGTGTAGCAGTAAATTTAATATTACTATTGTTGCCAGAATTTGTTTTACAAGAGAAACATGCAACAAGAGCAGGGAAGATAAAGGGATTAAGAACAGATTAGCACAAAAATGTCATGGCGAGGCTGAGAATTGGTTTGTAGGTGGATAGTGACAACTAAAGGAGAAAGATCTTGGTGTATGATCTTGTAGCTAAGATAGTTCCTCTAGATAAGAACTTGCAGCAGATCCCAGTATCCAGACTACTACAGCCTCTCTTCCCTGGTTTATCTGTAATAAAGAAATCATTGCAGGAGAACATCTTGGCTGCAAAATACAATCATTCACCACTAGCACTGTAGCTGCATTTTGATTCACCTCTGTCATATTTTCTGACTGAGGCTTTGAAGCACAAGACAGATCCAAACAGATCTCACTGTTCCTTCATGAATAAAAGAGAACAGAAGAAGAAAAGACTCTTCATATTTTAGTGTTGTATAGAAGGTTTCCTTAGTTATAGACAGTTTTGGTGCAGTACTGCCAGCTAACAGGTGGAAACATTCATTTTTAGAGAGGCCTAAGGAGAGGGAGACATTGATGAAATATGAATTATTGGACCAGTCATGGGAAAAGTATGTACATTTAATCATGAAGCCTGTGAAGTGGGAAATTCTGACTAGCAAGACAAAATGAACCAAATGTGTATATATATGGGATTTCATTAAAGAAGGTTTTAAAAAAATACATAAAGCCAGTTTCTGTTTTTATCATTTGCTTCAATGCACTGCTTGTTGCTTACTTGCACTGCAAAAGTCTCATACTGAACCGAATCTACTCCTCTGTTATTCCCAGCACTGCAGAGAAAGAAATCAGAATAGAGCAATCTGAGATTTATTCATTTTAGGATTCATCCTGAGAGCTAATAACTTAAAACTCCACAAGTAACATCTGATGTGAATTAAACTAAGAAATAAAAATATTTACTAAAAATCCATCCCCTCCAGTTGCCATTGGACACCATATTTCTCATTGGACACCATTTTTCAGTTAATCCAGCAATCTGGATAGCAAATCAGAACAAAGTCTGGAGTTCAAAACTGAGTAACAGTGCCCCTTTCACAAGGCAGCAGAACACGAGCAAGGTCTTGAATGACGTTTGCAGTCTGTGAACTTTACTGGGACCACAACAAAACTTGAAGTATTGCCCTTACAAGTTACAGAAGTCCAAGGATTAACCATTACCCTTATCTCCCACCATGAATAGCCATTGAAGAACACAGAAGGAAGTACAAAGAGTATAAATACAGTCAGTATTTGACTATTAGAGTTTCCACTCCAACAGGAATTGGAGAGATGCCTTTACAGTCAGTAGGAGGCAAGCTCTCCAGCCCCACAGCTGAGAAAAATATTGGCCAACTGTTAATATACCTATTTGTTATTCTTGTTGAGACACCCTGAAGCCTCTGTCTAGCATCCTGGGGTTTACAGAGGGAATCAAAAAGTTCTTATCAGGAAACAGCTTTCATGCAAGAAAGATCAGCTTGATGCATAAGGAGAAGATGAGTAATTAACATGGGGATGACAACAAGGAGGAATCCTTATCTCATCCAAGTGCTGGTTTTTGGTTGCCTGGTGAAGCATCTTGGATGGAGATGGTTCATCCCGGAATGACTATACATGCTTTACACAGCTCCATGTCTTCAGACACCATCTTCTAGGGGAATGAACTTGGCACTTCCCTTCCTGCAGCCTTATTGAGTAGCTCTGGTAAAACCACTGCCTCCTATCAGCCAGTGACCTACTCCCCAGCAGGTGCTCCAAACAGGTGGGGACAACAAGGTTCCTTCCAGAACATCCTCCATAGCCTCCTCTGCTGTGTCCTTGCCCTCACCTCATTCACTGAAGGGATTCATTCAGTGAGTCTCTCTTCATACTCAGTAGGATGTGGAAGTGTCAGAGGCAGCACTGTCATTAGCAGACCAAATCCCAGGGCCACTCTTCACACTAGTTTTCTTTTACCCCATCTATCATTTCCACCCCCAACTGAGTTTGTGTACTTGGGCTGAGGACACCTACTTTACCTGCACTTTAAGTGACACCCTGTGGCTGCGAGAAGGAATTACGGGTGGCCAATCCCTCAGTGACACTCTCCCTAAAGTCTCGTGTCAAATACCAACGATGAAACTCAGTCGGTCACAGACAGTCCCTAGCGCTTAGTAAATGGAGAGAACAGCCAGGGTCCACTTTGCTCTGCAGGGCTTCGATCCTCTCCCTCCCACAGCTTGGCTGGATGGAAAGCTGGTGGCAGGAAAATGAAGAAAATCCCACATCCATGAGTCCCCACATGAGAAGTGAGTGCATGGGATTTTTCCACTCAGTTCAGTGTTGTGTGATGGGGAATTTTCACTGTTTCCACTGTTGTGGTTTTGATTTCCATCTTTCCCATTCCTATTTGTTCCAATGCTGTTCCCTCTACTTATCCCCCGGTGCTGCAAGCCAGTTTTACAAGCCACCAGTTTTACAAGTGCCACGCATTTCCTAACTTGTGGGAAGAAATTGAGCCCCAATCCATCTGTTTACCAGCTGACAGTTGCTATCAGTTTAGACAACCACTCACTATCTCATGCAAGAGATGGAGAAGGGTTTGAGGCAACATCCTGAGAGAGAAGGTCATAGAACCCTCTAAAACATAAGGGGAGCTCTAGCATTTCTCACCCTTCAAAAGACTTGCGGCTGTCCTCTCAGGGTCCCATCACTGCTTTGTCACTTTCCTCAATAACTCAATGGGAGTAATCTCGTTGCCACAATTTCAGGACCAGCACCCTGAAATACCACTTGAGGCACGGCAAGGACCTGAGCCTCCAGCCCCTGAAGCCAGGTCTGATTTACCTCGCTGGAAGATCAGACAAGCCTGGTGCCAACAGCAGTAGCAGCTCCTGGCTCTAGAAAATGGATGAAGTCTGCCTTGGAAATCACACATGCCTAATGTTAAGAGAATCTCCATGAGGTACAACAGGATCACAACACAGTCATCTCCTAACTTACCAGCAAAGAACAAAAATACCAAGCAGTATTTAATTAACTAGAGAAAAGGTCCCTCGAGATCACTCAAGTAGCATTAATATTCCTATTTTACTACACTTGATTAACTTCTGTTTTGTCCTCAGTTAAAAGATCACCTATTTCAGAGGATGGCAGTAGCAGGAACAGGAAAGTTGGTTTATTTTCATTCTTTTTAAATTTTGTTTTCAACACTCTTCTTCCAAGCTGCAATATGATCGCTTACCAAAAATTATACTTTACATGGGAAAGAAAAAATTGTAAAGTGTAAAAAAACCCCAAAAGTGTAAAACAGCTTCCATGTATAAATACACTGGAACAAAAAGCTTCCCACAGCCATATTTATGGAAGAACTGAACCTAAATTAACAAGAGAAAATGAACAAAGATGGTTGAAATCTTAATCCGGAAACAGCACTATCAGAGTCAAGCTGACCTAATCAACTGCAGATTTAGTCTCCTTAGAGAGAAACTTTATGAGACTAAAAATACACTTTATTTCCTCCCTCCAGAATTCCAATTCTGGACTTCTTTTCCCTCTGCCGTGTTCACCCTGTTTCCCATCTGCCCATTTCTGTTAGTTTTCAGATACCAATACTGGACTGGCAAATATCAAGTTGACTACCTCAGGATAGCTGAAACGTGGCTCCTCCAAGATTGCTAGCTCTGATTTTCACGTTTTTGTAATAAGCAAATGGTTAAAGTTGGTTACCAAATTTACTTTTTTACCCAATATCTTCTCCTATCCTTAAATAGTCTGGTGCAGGAAAAGCCTCCTGGCTACCTAAGAAGAGCACAGAAGATGGAAGCGGGTGGGTGGGTAGTTTTAGGCCTCAGCAGTACTTTCTTGAGTCTGCAAACAAATGTGCACAGCTTAGCAAAAAAGAGGAACTTGGATATTTGATCTCCAGCTCTCCTCGCCCAGCAGTGTGTTTTAAATATATAAAGAGCCCTTCAGTCCCAATGCCTGTACACCAGAGCTGTTCAACATCTGCTGGTTTTCAGGCTCTTTCACCTTGTTCTTTCCAGCCCATACTTTAGCTGCTGCTCTTCAGTGCACCCAGCTATACCTCCAGGAATCACTGCTCAGGCTAGCAATGCAGTGTTGGCTGGCATTTTATTTTTCTTCCTAGTTATTCTTCCAGAGCATAAAGAATGCTGTCTTTTAGGAGCGGAATTAGCTTTGAAATTGCATCATTTAGAAATAAACTAGAGAAAGTAAGTGATGTGAATGTGATCATAGAAATGCTCAAGATGTTAAAATACACAAGATAGATAAAACACTGAGAAAATATTAATAGAGCCTCTAGGCCAGTCATTTATAGAAATTCAGATTTCTTTAATTGCCAAGTCCCGCTTGTAGTATGAACTAAGCTCTAAAACTGACCATTTCCAAGGAAGACTCAAGTTTTATATACAAGCTGAAACCATTGCTCAAGAAGAACTTTGAAGAATGCTTAATCAGAAAGAAAAGCAGCAAAGGTTAGATCTGGTGAAAAGAATGACCATTTAACCTATGAAAATTAGTTCTTTCTGCCTTTTATAAACTAAATCATCTCTTCATAAAGAGAGGGACTGGAAAGAAGAAGCATCTATTAATTCACTTCACCTTTTCTTCAGAATAGAAAAGTCTATTGAAAGACTATTAGCCAGTGTTCTAGATGAAGTGATACTATAGGAACTATAGGAATTTTTCAGTCGGTGTGGAGCAAGCAGTGTCAATATGTACAACCACCACACTTGTGTCTATGTCCTGCTTTCTCCCATGTCTGTCCACACTAAACAAGAATCTTGGTTGCTTGGTCTCCCATCTCCTCAAAGTCAGTCTCCGCAAGGGCAGGTGGATGTAGGGCCACATAGGAAAAGGTGGTGTACATAACCATGGGACAAGGAACAGGCAAACAAGGAGGGACTTCCCAACAGCACGAGGTTGGCAATGCTCATGTGCTTGTCTTCAGCAGCATAGTCATTGCAGTAAATGAGGACTCTTTTTGTAACACGAAAAACACTTACAGGAAGTGACTATCTCTGTCAAAGAGCTTTCCTAAACTCAGAGGAAGGTTGTTTTGAAGAGAGAGGATCAGAGCTGTAGAGACCTTTTGTGATCACAAAAGGATTCTGATCTCCTGAGGTCAATCGCTGGATGTAGGTCCAATTCAGCTCAACAAACGCCCAGAGATGGATTTATCTGACTGGCATCATAACGTTTGTCTTAGTGTATCTGCAAGACTCATAGAGGTTGGAAGGTAAACACACCTACAGAAGATCTAGAGTTCTGTGCCAGGTAAGACCCCCCTGGACATATCCAATGGCACTAGCACATGTGCAGGGACTGCTGAGCTGATCTGTAGGTGTTCACTTTAAGCAGAGCTGAGTAAATTCCCATACTTCATCTGTAGTCCCTTGAGCTCCATTAACTTGTACTAGAGCCTATATATTTAGCTTAATTGTTGATAACCTACATGTAAATAACTACATTTGCGTATTTTAATCTAAAAGCTGGACACCTTGCAGTGCTTCCACCTTCTGCCTGAAGCTATCACAAACCAAGCAATCCAGGCCCCAATGGACTTATCTCATCAGAAACATGCCCTTCACTGGATGTTGTAGACAAACTCAGATCAGGCAGCGAAGGCTACAAGTGTCACCACCCATCACCACCCATTAGATGACTATGAAATACTGGAAGTCCCCACGGCAAAGGACAATTTGTAGGGAAAGGAAAGAGCTAAAGTAGGCATACTTTAGCCTGTGACATGGGGAAATGCAATAAGTGCTTATATATATACTTTTTTTTTTTTTTTGTAAGCAGCAGAAAGAGTCTCATTACTGCCCATTTGCTGAATTAATCAAGCTTCAGGAAAGCCTAATAAGTGAATTAATCTGTTTTCTAAAATGAGAATAAAAGCTTCACACTGTCAAAGCATAAACACACCTAGAGGGCAGTAATCATATTGTCATCTTTAACTATATATAGATTCCGATCAGAGACAAGTGCAAAGCAACACACTGCACCAACACATAATTTTTACATATTTTTTCCTTTTTTTTTCTTTTAAGAAATATACAAGAGTTTTCCTGCAAAAAGAAAGCAAAGTTGCAGGCGAAAGGCGTCATCTTTAGATCCTTGGCCCAAGAATATTTTTCCTATGTTCACAAATCATATTAGAGTAATCAGATTTTGATTTGTGAACATGACTTTGTTTCCCAAATAACAAGAGAGAAAGGAAATCAAAATAGAAGTATCAGAGATGAGAAATACTCATGGACTGACAGACTTTCTGTTCTATGAATCCATCTGAAACTTATCTGTGTCACTCAGCAGGTCCCAAGAGACACACAGACATACACGCACAAGTTCATCAGGATTATTTTTTGTAGTTACAACGGAAATCTGATTTTTTTTGGAAACAGTTTATTTGATAGTTCATGTTTTTAAATCTGTGACTTGCATTAAATCTGCGACTTTTGGTTAAGTTCTGTTGACATTTTTCAGGATTTGACAGTGTGTGTGGGGCTTGTGTGTTAGACAGCGTGACAATCAATCACAACGTTACGGTGCTGAGTGAGATTCCAAGCATGGGTAAGTCTATATGAAGCCTTCACTGAGTGGTGCTGCTACTTGATATTTTATTTTGAATGCATACACTCCATACATTGAGACTGCAATAAGTCAGATGAACAACCCTGTGACTACCAGGAGCCTGGTTTCTGGAGGATTTGTGTCTTATGCTTGACCAAGTCTGGCATATTAGAAGGTGAAAATGCTAGTCTAAGTTTTCCATTAAATTTTCACACACACAAGACTTGGTATATTGTTCTATTCCTGTCCTCTAACTGATTATACTAGTAGGAGCTTGTAATCTTTTGAGACCTTGATTAAAAAAAAAAAAAAAAGCTGAAATTTCCCCCAAAGGCATATATATATAAAAATGACAAACATGTCCCTAGCAATACAAAATAAAAAATGTGCTATAGTTCCTACAAGGTAACAGCTCTCAGACCAGCGATGCATGACAGCGTAATAAATAGATGAGTTATGATCCAGCCCTGGATAAGCCATTAGTAGAAGAAAGGCATTGCACACTGCCTGCTCTGCACTTTTCCCATTTCTCTCTCAAACGCAATCCAGCACAGTTTTGCACACAATTATTTCGTCCTTTCTCCCTGCCAAAATGCAGAAGAAAGAAAATAGGACAAAATTACACTACACGTCCTGGGCAAAAATCTTGTGTTATTCCAAGTCATCTCCTAATCAGAACTTGTCTTTACAGATGGATTAATCACCTCCAGCATTTGCAGGCTCTATTTCTTGCTGTTTATCAGTTGACTCTGCTTACTTTATTATTTGCATTAGATGCATAGTCTGGGTTTGAAGCATTATTGAGTCCTGCTACAAATGGCCCTCTAAGCATCCCATAAAATAACTTGGGGAAATCATGCAGGTAAAAGCAGTCAGACTGCATCAGTATTGGACCTACTCAAACTTTTGACATGTTCTTTATCGGCTGCCACAGATTTCAAATCAAAAGAGATTGTGTCTTTGTATTCAAAGTTTAAATTGCTGTCCTGCTGCTTTCCCAAACCGTAATCACAAACTACCAAACCATGAGAAGCTGTTTATTTTACAAGCTAACTCAAATCTACGTATTGTTCTTCTCTTCCTCTTCTGTCCCAGGACTTGGACAATTTACACACACAGAAGGGAGCACAAGATGGACCACAAGGCTTCTATAGGTTAGCTCTCTATTGCAAGCCATATATGTTATAGATCTGAGCACCAGTATGCTCAGACTATCAATCAGTCCTGCAAACATACACTTTCTGAATGTGAACAATTACGTTTTGAAAGGATAAAAACACATATTCTCCTTGGTTATGATAAAATAACATTTCAGCGATTCAGTATAATTTCTTAATAAGTATATTTTTAATTAAAACAGAAACATCACTGTTTTAAGAGCAAGGAATTAAAGAAAATTTACTAGAAATCTAATACACATATTAGCCATATATGAGAAGAAGGAAAGCAGGGAAGAACTTTAAATCAAGTCAATGACGAAATATTGAAAACACTAAGGGTCAAAATGTGCTTGGGTATTTAAGGTTTTGCTGCTGTTGTTTTTAATTTTAATCCCCTGCACAGGGAAGTCATTTGAATTCTTTACAGCATGTTTATGACATAAATAAGGAATCATCTATTTCTGTTTTTTTTCCCCTTCATTCTTTTTTTTTTTCCTTGGAAAAGCAAAAATACCACAAAGGGAATATTGATATTCCTCCCCCCCTCAAAAAAAAAAATCTTTCAGTTTCTTTCACATACCCTTTCTACGATTAATCTCATAGGCTCCGCTCTAATACACTTCCTCATCTCTAAATTGTCCTTAGCTTTTAACATATTTCCACTGAATGGGACTAGGAAGGTAGTGGACTGTTTGCTATCATCAAAGGCAACACAACCCAGCTCTTTGTCTTTGACTACATATATTGTTGTGAAGCACACAGGTCAGAGAATACATGTTTGAGGATGATCCTACAGTCCTCTGAGGTAACCTTCTTGCTGCCCTCATAGAATGGCAGAACTTAGTCCCCAGGAACAGAATTGGAAGAGAACTTTGTTTGCATGGGAAATAAATATAGCACTTTTGTCAAGTAATCTGATCCTTGATACCTGTGAGGAAAGAGGAAATTCATTTTCACGAGTAAGAAAACAAGGTGACAAGATGATAGAGTCATGCTTTTTTGGACTTACTGTGAATGATACTCCTGTGAAATTAACCCTAAAATAAAATTAAATCATTAACACCTTAGTGAAAATTAGAAGAGAAATACACAGCAAAATGTCCACACAGTCAAAAGCACCCTAAATCATTTGAGAAAATACCTGGCAGGTAAGTGGGATATGCATAGCTGGAGCTATGTATATAAGTGAAAAACTACTAATGAAAGGTCTGAACAATATTGATAGATAAGGAAAAGGAAATGAGTGCCTGGGTCCCACAGCCTGAATAATAAATTCTTAGTGAGTCATCATGATTGTTTACCTCTAAGACCAGATTGTCAGTTCCAAGAGATTTCTAAGGAGTCCTCATACTCCCTTGCTCTGAATTTTATCTGCCTTGTAATATCCTCTCTTGTTTCCTTTGCAGCACCGATGCAGTCACCCGTCTCAAAAGCCAACTGCCAATGAAGTTACTAAACAGATTCCAGACTTCAGACTTCTGCTTGTTAGATATAACTTCCAGTCCAGTTAGTCCCTTCTGTTCACACAAACAGCCTCTCAAAAAGAGAGTCATTTCAAAACACAGTTCTTAGGTGTTAAGAGTAGGTGCTTTGCAAGACAGAGGATTTCTACGTTAACCAGATGACTGAGGCTCAAGTACCTTTAAACATACATATCGCCATACACCTGGAATAAACACACCATCAAACACACAGTCACTCAGCACAGGGCATTTCATTGTGTCCTTAAACTGCAGAGGATAATTTTGCACAGATCTACCTAAACACACCTAAGAAAAGAAGAATCAATGCCCAAAATGCTATGCTTCTGAGAAAACTGCATCATTCCAGGCAGGAATTTTGAATGCACAGGCTGGAATGTGGAGGAAATGTTGATTCCCAGGCAAACACTTTTGTTGTTGTTATTTGTTATTTTTTTTTCTCCTGCTGTTGTATTTTTCTTTTTATGGGAAAGATATTTTAAGTTTCCCTATGTGCCTCTGCAGCACAGATCTATGCAGAAGAAAAGGAGTTTGTACTTACTCGTGGTGTTGTATTTGATCCCATTGAAGAACTCCGGGCAGGGTCTCTCTACTAGCTCCCCCGCGGAGGTTCTGGGCCAGCAGGTCCCGATCTGATCAGTGGTGGCATTGCAATATGGACCTTTTGCATTAAAAAAGAGACAGAGAGAGAAAAGGGAAAGAGAAGCAGTTGAAAAAGCACAAAAGCGACATGCTGTGCATCACAAAGCAAACTGTGAATCTTAGCTTTTCCAAGCCCAGGGCTAGGTAATGTTTCCTACCATCAAAGCCCATGAAAGGGATAGAGGAACTCTCTAAAAAAGTCTCTTGCAAATGATCCAGGAGGCTGCAGTTGGCATCAAATTCTTCTAAGATGAACTGAGATATGGTCACATCCATCATTCCCCCCTGGGGCTACTGGACTGGAGGAGACTCCTTCCCCTTCTCTCGTTGTTGTCCCCTCTCCTTTCTTCCTCTTTGGAAGCAAATGACCATCGATCTGCGGACACCCTGCAATCTCGTGTGCGCGCCTCTCTCCCTCCCAGCCTGCTGGCAACTTGGCTCAGAGTCTGCGCCTGGCTGTGCAGTTCGATCCCCCGAGCTCTTCTTTGCTTTAAAACAGCAGCTCGGGAGCCAATGGGATCACAGGGAGCCCAGAGCGAGGGGTTTGCATCTCTCAGCCGTCTCCCCTGCTCTGGCGGCTCCAGTGCTGCCTCGCGTTGCCAGACTGTTGTATTGCTCGCCCTCCCTCCCTCTTCTCACTCTCTTTAACACGCACACGCAGAGTCTGATTCTAAGCTTCAGGGTTGATTGCTTCTGCAAAAATTCCCGCTGCAAGTTAGGGACGTCAAGAAAACAAAAAGGCTTTGGATTAATATAAGCTCCTCTGGCTGGTTGGGAAGCAAAGCAATTTCTGTATTTTGGACAGGGAGGGAGAGGGGAAGGGACCCTCCCCCTGTATAAAAGTTGGGGTACTGGATGCTGAGCAGGCTTTGTGAAGGAGGAGAAAAAATGAAATTTAAGACAAAGGAGATAGAAAGGGGGCAACAGAATAAAGGAATCTGGATCTCGAGGGGAAGCCTAAGAGGGACAGGAAGGGAAGGAGTTGGGGATCCAACCTGGGAAAAGCAAGGCATAGAGGCAATGCATCTTTTAGCCGTTCATAGAGGTGGGATGGGATGGAATAGCACAGGACAAGGAGAGACAAGAGATAGGGCAAACCGCTTGGGACAGAATTAGAGCTTCGGTCTGAAGGACAGAATACTCAAGGAAGAAGGAAGGAAAGAGAGGCAATCCTCTCCTTCTGTAGTGGAGAAGAGCAAGGAGTGGAGAAGACAGAGCAAGGCATCCAGAAAGGATTCATACCCATTCTGCCAGGACACAGGAGGGAGATCTTCTGCAAGAGGAAGATACAGTGCAGGTAGGGAAGGAAAACCAAAGGGCTTGAGAAAACAAATTCACCATGGAACAGGATGAGAAAGGTGAAGGAAGAAAAGAGATGGATGTAGTTTGAAAGGAGATGTTCACATAATTGGTTATCTCAGAGGAAGCAAAACTTAGTAAAGAGGAACTGATTAAAGTTCTTTGCCCTGGGACATGCTAGAGAGCAACCTAGACAATCAGTCTTTATGTCTTGCTACATAAAGAAATGAGTAGTTTTTTTAGGAAAAAAATGGCAAAAACTTGCTAAGGAGAAATGAAGATAGAACTGATAACAGTAGGCTCATAGATTTAGAAGGATTTCAGGAAGCAAGCGGGAGGCTGACTTGGGAGAAAAGGAAGATAAGCATATATGCTGCTAGCACAGATGAACACAGAAACTTCAGGCAAGAACAACCAAGAAAGTTCCTAGATTTAGATTGGACTTTTAAAAATTTATTTATTTTGACTTCAAAACAGTAGTATCAAACTCTCAGTAATCTCTTTCTCTCCCTCTTCTTTGGCCCAGACTTTACCTTTATTCACATAAAGGTATTCACAATATTTGAGATCAAATTTCTTCATCCTTCAAAGACTGCAAAAGTGCATTCTCCAATGAAAAGAAAAAGAACAAATTCTTTCAGAAGAATTTGTTCAGGTTCAGAATTTTCAGAGAATTCAGAGGGAAAATAAATTACCAACATGCACTGATGAAGGAACTAGACAGTAACTCTTTTGCCATCTGAGGAATCTGTGATTTTCATAGGGTTGCAACAGAAAAAGAAAATTAGTTCTATCATATTTTGGAATGTGGATTTTTATTCTAAATATGCCAAATCCACAAATTAGTTAGTGTCTTAATTCTCTAATCTGCTTGATGTTCTGAGTCAGGTTATTGCCTCTTTCTGGAGCTATGATCTCCTCCCCAGGTGAATGCTTCTAAAATTGGAATACTTGAGAAGGATTGGAATCCTTCTTGAGAAGTCTGATTTCAACAAAACAGTCTTTGTCTACACCACCAGATCTGTTTTTCCACACATTTCTAATCCCAAGTAGCACTACTGCAGACTTCTTCAGCATCATTCATACCACATGACCATCAACCTGAGGCCTTGGGGAGAAAACACTATTTGTGGAACTCCGAAGCCAGGAGGATTAAAGTAGCTCTGAAATTCCAGGCAACTCACAGAAGTCTCAAAGTCTCTCTCTTCAACTCCACACTTTAAATTTCTTTGCTTCCTCCTAGAGGGACAGTTGAATTCAGAAAATTTTGAAGTTTAAAAGAAAAAAAAAAGTTTCTCAAGAGGATCTTTGTATAATGGCTGTATGGCTATGAGATATTCTTAGCGGCATCACTGCATCCAGTGACGGCCATTTCAGTTGAGGCCGAACTGATCAGTGAGTAGTGCCTGGGTCTGGAATGCTGATTGGAGTTTCTTTCCTGCTTCTTGGTTCTGTAGAACAAAATCATATAGTCTGGGCCACAGTCTCCATTTCTTGTTATCTGCCTCTTCTGTTTCCTCACACCACTTATACAGCACCTTGGCTAGAGGCTTTGGGTACTATACTTCTCTCTTTTTTTGTGAGGAATGCATTGTTTTTTACAACTAAAATCAAAGAAAACTATTCTTAAATTAAATAAATGTTTCACTTTTCTAAAACTTGGTGCATATTTTTCAGCAGAAAAACTTGCAGTTTTTTTTTTTTTAAAGAAACCTTTCAAGTACGACAAAGTGCGATTCTGAGATGGATTTCATTTCAGAACTGTTTTTCTTGTAGATGTTAAGAGACCAAAAAGCAGACCAAAATGAAACTAAATATTTTTTTTCAGGATGAAGAAAATGATCCTCATTTCAGTGAGAATAGACAGAAAATCATCTAGTCAATCTAAAATGAATCTACCTGTCATCACTTTTTCACTTCAGTTACCTTTAGAAAACAGAAACTGTAGATATATCACAGAAAATAATGCTACCTTACAAATATGTAACAACCAAAAGAAGACACAAAATAAATATAGAGACGATGAACAAATGTTCTGGGAGTCAGTCTCAATGAGGAAGATAATTTATTTTACCACAATCCACAAATTAGCGCTAGTGTTTAATAATATCTTCCCAGCAATACAGCAAAGTCTCTTGCTGAAAAAAAACTACTTTTGCAACTTTCCCTGGGTACTTAGTAAAAAGCCTTTCTTTAGCTAAATCTAGTCAGATGCGGATCCTGTTAATTGGACTCATTTGATGCGAAAATGTTGCTCTTTTTAAAAGAAATAAATCCAATTAAGTTAAAGATTGATAGAAATGTTGTAGCTGCTGAAACTGCTGATTCTCTGCCGATTCGCTACTCTTCTGTGATGTATTTGATACAAATGAAGAGTTACTAGAGAATGTCAAGCAGTAGGCAACAGAGATCTGGCCTAAGAATAACTGAGCAACCCAAGAAGGCTGGTAATTGCACTTGGCAAGCAGAAAAGACTTCATCAGCTTGTAAGTGAGCTTGTTTTTCTCTAAGGGCTTCACTTTTAAACACTGCAACATTACAGTTTTCACCTCTTATATAGAAGAAAAAGCAGCCTATGGCTCTTATGGAACAGGAATTAACTCTACCCATGAATGGACTACTATACCCTCCTGGTACTAGATAGAAATCTTTGCATGTTAGCCCTTGCACAACTGTTAACCAAATAATTTCTCATCCTCCTCTTCAATCCACAGTTAGTAGATTAACCTAGAGAACATCTTTCAGTTTGCCCCCCAAAAGTTAACCAAGGAACACGACACTGTGCTGTTTAATTGTGGCAGGCAGCACCAAAACACAGCCTTGTGTGGCTGCAAAACCAGCTGACTGCTCCTCGGTCAGGTTTAGTAGAGTTTACCTCCTCTACTCAAACACTCAACTTCTACAAAATCAAGAGACCAAGGTATATTTCAATATCCAAGGCAGGGGAAAAAGCCAGTTTGCTCCTTATTCCTCTTGACCAGAACCAGAAAAGCTAACTCACCGTAACTCATCCAGTTTTCTTCACCCACCACAGTGACTGCTTTATGTCTCTTTATTCATCTCCCATTTCTCCCTACCTATTTAAGAAAAGAGCTTTTGCTTTCCAGATACATCTCTTCAACACACGAAGCTCAAAACAACTAAAAAACACGTAATTCATCAAACCATCTAGTTATATCATTATTCTTCCTATTGTACATCGACTTCACTGTCTTACATTCACTCCTCCTGTCTTCACTCCTATCTTACATTGACATCACTAAGATCTAATATAGTTCTCAGTGATGAAGGGGAAGGAAGGGAAGGAGTAAGAAATACAGTTCGAATTTGTAAAAATCCAGTGTTTACATCCCTACAGGACAGTCCAGAGACAGAATTAAGGGTGATGGGAGAAACAGTGTTGTCAACTCATATTTTGTACAATTCAGCTGCTCTCATGGGAAGTTAACTTCTCTACCTTTGCATTTGTCTACTCTGCATTATTGGCACCTTTATGAGGCAGGATGGTTTCAAATGGCACAATAAGAAGTATTTCCCCAACTCTCTCTCATTTTTATTTCTGGAAAATATTCCCTAGTATTCTTAAATTAAGCAATGACCTTTCAGAACCCAGATTTAAAGTTGGTGGGACCTTTTAGCTTGGTAATGACCACGGTATCAGATATTTTAATGAATATACTAAACTACTGTATGGGCTTCTGGACTTCTGAAGGCCCTCATGCTCAAAAAAAAAAAAAAAAAAAARAAAAAACCTGCAAAATTGATCTGATTGCACTCTCAAGTGCACAAGTACACAAGTATCTCAAGACAACATGGCCAAAGACTGGTGAAATATTTGCCTTTTCTTCTTGTTCCAGGTAAGTAACAATTTATGCAAAGGCAGTTTTCAGAGTGGGAACAGGAAACGCTTATAGGACGTAGAACTAAACACAACTCAAGCACCAAAAGAGATGGACAGTACATCTCAGAATGAATCTAGAAATGTCATATATGGCTAACCTCTTTGCCACACTATGATAAAACTTCTCACAATTAATTGTATTCTGCTACAGGAGTTAATTCGAAAGAAAAAGACTCTTCTCACGGAGAGAACCACTCTAAAATCTTCTTATCGAAATCTGTTCTTTAATATATGTACTTCGCCTGTACTCAGAATGAGCAGAGCTGCCAATTGTTGTGTGCAGTTAGAAATATCAGTCAGAGATGCATAGAGATTTTTGTTTCGGGTGATAGACTCATTTGCTAGAAACAGAATACACCTGTTATTGCTAGAAATGAAGTATGGCTATAGTAAGCAAAGAAAAAAAAATTTAAAAAATGCAGGTCTGCAATGATGAATTTCTGCAGCTTCATTGGTGTTGGAAAATATTTACTGTGAGTGTAGAAAGATTCCAACAGCATAAATAATAAATGGCTTCTAGCTACACATTAATATATTTCATCCAGCACATTAATACACTTGTCATTCTCTACAGCAATAAAATGTGTACAAGTGAATCATGTTACATGAGAAAAATGATGAGACATTGCAGGGAGACTGTAAGAACACACAAAGGGACCAGCCTTGACACACTCATAAACTGCCAATGTTACGTTTTTTTTAAAGAGGTGCTTTGAATGAACATGCAAAACACCATCTACCATGTAAGAGACTGCAAAAATACACAATCTAGAATAACTGTAATTCTATGCAAAGTCAAAACCAAGGTCAATGTTTCACAGGCATATAAGAAAAAAAAAAAAAAAAAAAAAGCACAAATTTTATATATTTATTTATGCCTGGCAATAGCCTGGTCCTGTGTTCACAGTGTAAGCAAACAGCATCAAAAAAACGGATATTAAGTGACATCAGCATAAATGATGACAATGAGCATGTGTCTCAGTCCCACTTTCTGCAAAGGACAATGGCACCACTGCCAGATAATAAGCACAGAATCAGGGTGCCTTGCCCTGCTCACCTCCTTGTAAAACACACAAGGATTTTTTGTGGTAAAATTCAGGCTGGGCCGGACAATATTTTGCTCTCCATGCCTCCCATTCTCTTTCATTGTGATGGACTTCAGTGCATGCTGGAAGATTTGAATAGTTGTTCCATATGCTCAGAATCATCTCCCTGAACACACACAGGTAGAGTGCATTATAGTTGACTCTGAAACATCCGATAGCTTCAGAAAGCAGAAGAAGAACACACAAACCACTTTAGTTCATCTTGTTCAGAATACCATCTCTAACTGTGACCAGAACCAGATGCTTCAGAGAACAATGTAGCCCACAGCCATAAACCTCCTACTCTAAATTCACAGAATCAGAGAATCACAGAATGGATGAAGTTGGAAGGAACCTTTAGGGATGATCCAGTTGAACCCCACTCCTCACATAGGATCAACTACAGCACGTTGTAGAGGACCATGTCCGGGCAGCTTTTGAATGTCCTCAGAGAAGAAGAATCCACAGCTTCTTTAGGCAACCAGTCTGAAAGCTCTGCTGCCCTCAGAGTAAAGAAGTTTTTCCTTACTGTGTTTCAGTTTGTTGTTGTTGCTTCTCGTCCTGTCGCTGGGCACAACTGAAAAGAGTCTGACTGCATCTTCTCTACACCCACTCTTCAGATATTTATAAACATTGATAAGATTCCCCCTCTGTCTTCTCTTGCTCAGGCTGAAGAGTCCCAGGTCTCTCATGTGAGAGAGGCTCTAGAAAGGAACTCAGAATCTCTCTCAATTCTTATGTGAACTGCTTAGTGTATTCAGGAGGAGAACGATTAAGGGCAGAACAAAGTTTTCCTGATTCTTTTTTTTTTTTTTTTTTTTTTTTCAGTAAGACAAGATTAACAAATGATCCTGTAACACATAAAATAAATTACCAGGCAAGATATTGCCAGAAAGCAACATGAAAAGTCTAATCCAACCTAATAAAAATAGTAGGTGGTGGATAGGAGGAAAAGTCTTTGTCTTAAGAAAGCTGGATTTTGTTACTGTGTTTGCTAAGACATTGCCACATGATACTGACAAATATGTCTTGCGTATGTGGAAAAAATTTTAGACCCTATCAATTTTTTTCCACTTGGCCAGAAACTTGTATTGACTCCTTTTGTTTTCCCTGAAATCTGTAGCTAATCTAATTTTGAACTGGTTCCTCTGGAAAGGGAACAAGCAGTGGGTGATCTGTTATACAGACAGTCTTGGAAGATGGTTGTGCTTCTGTTTCCTCCTCCATAAAGCAGAGCTAGTGGTATCAAACAGCTTCAAAAAGGTATTAAAAGCTTCGCGTGATTGACATTTGAAGACATTATAACTGTTAAATATACAATGCTTCAGAAACATTGTCACATGGAAGCTTCCAGTTATAATCCCATCAGTGGTTTGGTATGAGGACATGAGGACCTTCTTGAAACGGTCACTATATGCACACCTAGGGGAGAGTCCCCATCCTCCCAAATGCTTAATAAGGTGAGATAAATGTAGCAAAGAGGAGGAAAAAAAAGTCAGAAGCACAGAAATTCAGCCAAAGTCAGACAAATACCACCAGCAAAGGAAAGAAACAGGTGTGTGGAAACCAGTCACAGATGTTCATGTCACAACTGCCTAGGTATCTCCAGTGCAGATGGCTCCAGATCAGCAATTAAACTAGACTGCTTTCAGTGGAAAGTCATGGGAAATTTACCTCATCTATTGTAGTCATTTACTTTATGGTGAGATTCCTTTTGCTTCAATTTCCACCCAATATCCTAATTTCGTAGAAGATTTGTAGTAGATTTCTGCTGTCTGTTAAAGAAAACTGCAGAGATTAGGGCTGTTGTAAGTGTCTGCATTTAAGCAAAATCTAGATGCCTAAAACACAGGCAAAAATGTTTCCTTCTCCAAATGACCTAGGGAACCTATTTTTTTGGAGTGTCTGGCAACTTTATTCCCATGAATCTGGCCCACTAAGCAGAGTATCAAACAAAAACAATTTAGAAAAAAATAGATCAAGAATAAATATATGAATAAAAATGTAATAATATGATAGGACTATCACAATACCAGCATGCATAAGCATCCCTAAAAGAAAATCAATAGAACCAGAACACTCTACAATCATCTGGCTAGCTGATCGTTATACGGATTTCAAGATGGTCAGTGAGCACCAAAGAAAATGTGAGAAAAAAGGGAGGAAATTATAAGCAGTCATGCCAACTTCAAAAAATGACATAGCAGTTCTCAAGAGCATCATTATGTAACAGATAGCTAGGGAGGATCCAATCATGCTCCATAGAATTTGGACTGATTAAGCATGAAAAAATGGATTATCAGAATTATTATGACCATGGTAACTGAGGAGAGATTTAGAAAGAACCTCATGATTCCCTGATTTGACTTGCAGAGCACTTTAGAACCTTATGAGACTGCTGTCCCCGTGGAGAAGGAGTCTGTGTTACTCCCATACAGAGTTAGAAATATTTTCCATCATAATGAAGAGGCCAAGGGGTAGTGAATCCAGCTAAGGACGAGATCTGAAGGGGGGTAGATGGAGCCTGAGTGATTCAAAAAATAGAGGCACTTAGTTGAACTTGATAGTGAATGCTGCTTTGCTTGAAATGCTGATATATTTGTTCAAATATATTGTTTTCCTTTGGATTTGGTTGGACTTGTATAAAGCTTTAGAAAAAATTATTATTCTGAAGCATTCGTTTTAAGCCACCTGTAACTCACTGTGTCCACTTTATGGATGAGAACTTTCAAAAAAGGAATTTACCTGGAAAACCATTTAAAGCATCAAAAATAGTTTTTCTTTATCTTTTTTTTTTTTTTTTTTGAGTGATTGGATAGAGACTAAGAATCAAATCTATATCTGATTTCATTAGCACCAGTTACAGTATATTTTTACAAAAGCCAAGAATCAATCCCCAAGGATTTAACAGGAAATAGCTGAAGAGTGACATAAAGGCCAACATTAAAATAGACTAATTTTCAAGCATGTAACTATCATGAAGTAGAAGAAAATAGTTGCTATTGTGATAATATTTTTATAACAGGTGCAGCAAAAAAAAAAAAAAAAAAAAAATCTCAGGAACTGGGACACCTCCAATCTATTTGACAGCACAACTGGGTTTCTTTTCCAATTATGTATTAATCTGTTTTCTATTTGGTAAACTGCTCATCTCACCCAAATGTTTATTAAAACAAGAGTTTTGGGGGGAAATGTAACATTCTGATTAAATATTTTGTCATTGCTCTTCTCTCACACTCCAGTGCAAAAAGACGACTTATTATCTTTTCACTAAGCAAGTGCTGTTGCTTTGAGGGTGTCATCAAGTCTCTTCATTAATCTTTTCAATATCCCCTGCTTCCAGTGTAGCCTATGGCTTTTCACATAGTAGCTAACTGGCAGCTGTCACACTATGTGGATTGATATCTGGAAAAGATTTTTTTAGCATTTCTTTTCATCCCATAGCTAATGAAATCATCAGAATCATCATTTACTACAATATTGCAGACAACAAATACCTGCTTATCATAACTTTGCCCTTTGGGGCTAAGTAACAAAGAAATTATTATTTGTGAAGAAATTTTCCTGCGGTTATTGCAATTTGAATGCTAAGAATTATTTTAATGAGGAACAAGTTCTCTTGATTTTCATTTCCTGTATGAAGCAGTAAGACCTATTAGCTTATCCCTAAGGAATTTGCATGTAAATAACCCTTCCTAGACAAAAGTGATGAATCAATAATAAATAGCATTCCGTTCTGGGACAGAGAGAGAGTTTGACAAGTGCTATGAAATTCTGGATCAAAGACACAAATGTGAGCAGGAAAGAAGTCAGCCCTAAGAAGACTAGAAATTACCTCCCTGGAAATATTTAGCACATATTTTGCTCACTAGTTTCTAGACTTGTTTTGCTCATTAACATAGCAACATGGATTTCTTTTGCTTGGCCACTGGAGGGCTCCCCTAATTCTCCACTATAGCAAAATTACTATCTGAATTTTAAAAAAAAATCAAAAATTGTTTACAGTTACCTGCTTTTATATATATGCTTATAAATATATATAAGTCTAAGCTTATAAATATATATAAGCTTTTTATACATATATAAACTTATATATATAAAAAACATGAAAATAAAAAAGAGAATTCACCAGTTCATACATAGATTTGCATGTGGGCAAATAGTACTCTACTACCACTTTTTCTTCAACAGCAAAAATGATGGCACAGCAGTTTTACAAACAGGATTATCAACTGCAAAATAGACCACGGATTTGGGGTGGATGGATATCAAGTTTGGTCTTCATCACTTTTTCTTACCCATACTGCATCCTTTCACTTTGAAAAACACCAGCTTTGTGATTTCTCACCTCTTTGAGGGGATGATTCTGCCTGAATGAGACTGATGACATAATTTAATCTAATTGAGTCTCAGTTTCCTACGAGACTCAAGTTGCCTATCTACTGTATGACCTGTGGTGTTTTTCCTGTTCACTCATTTACATTGTCATGTAGCATGAGTAAAAAAGACTGAAATGAGAAGAGTGGGGTCTACTGAAGGCCATGAAAGTTCAGAAAAGGGTCAAACATCACTCAGTCGTCTCCTACAAATCTGTCACTACCAACCAGGAGAAGATATTGATGTTGGCACTACATTGTTTTTTTGCCTTGGATTTATTATACTGTAAGTGACATTACATATATACATAAAAGGCACCCAGATTACCACACATGGCAGAAGACTTTTTATTCTCCTTGATTCGGAAGAATTGGCTTGAATAGACAGTCCTGAATGTGATGATTTAACCCAGCTCCTACAGACAACAGAAAGAAAATGTACGATAGCAGAAAATTGATTTCCCAGTCTCTTTGAATCTATTTCTGTCTTTGAATGTAAAATACGCTAGAGTTGATCCTGAATGTACTAAGGAGTCAATTTAATTACTTTTTTTTTTTTTTTTGGTCTGAATTGCATGGGGTTTTTTTTGTTTCCCAAATGAGAGGAAATGTAGTGGGAAGAAGAATGCTTTAAAAGCTGGAGCATGCATGTACATGGGCGTCCTACAGTTTCTGAAATCTTCAGTTTCCTAAATGAAATAAAAGATGGGCCTTAAAATTTACTTACTGATTAGTTTATCTTAAAGGTCTATATGAGATCTGTACTGTGTTACAGTAGCCAGTTATACAGTGTTAAATAATATTTCTGTGTTTATACCTGTAGTAGGTCCTTGACAAATACAGACTGGCAGTCCTAGGTGAGAACACACTGACCAAGCAGATGTACAAAGAAACTGCCTGTGTCTGCATCAGCTTTATACTTATAGTGAAGAGAACCAGACACATTTGGTCAAAATTCATTCCATTATAAAGTAGATTTTTAAAACAGATGGATTTATAAATGCTAAAACTAGAAAATGTCTGTAAAAGGCGCCTGAGGTATCTGACTTAATGCAATTGTCTACAAAGATATATCTAAAGTTAGATATTGCAGTTGTCCACATGTGCATAGATATTTAAAGTAAGCTGAATTGGATCCTCTCTTCCATCTCCAAGCATAAACACAGATTATTCTTCCAATATAGGATGAGCATGTAGCTCCTTTCAAGACCTGTCTGATTCATAATTCAGCAGCACTCCTGAGAGTTTAAGGTTAAAATTCCAGTCCCCATTGAAATCTCTATCTGAGTGTTCCTCAACATCAAGAAGGCCATGACTTTATTTGAAATAAGTTATTATTTTATGGAGATGGAAAAACAGCTCTTTTTAAACTAACTCTAGCAAATTAAAATCAACAACAAAAACAGCTCTCTTTATTGAAAACCTCTAAGAATAAGAAGTGTTTTGTATTTTTGAAAGGAAAATGCCACTTCTTTTCATCAGAATTGCATTAGTTTTTATGGGTTGCATTCCCTAGAAGTCTTTGCTGGAGGGAAAATCTGTAGAAAATTTAAACCATGTAGCCCACAGATGACCTGATAGATAGACACTGCTCAGGCCAATTCCTGCTCTGAGTTACAGACAAAGTGAGTAGGACCATTTGTCTCAGTTTAAAAGTCTGCAGGATAGCTGTCCATGGCAGAAAAATCTCTAGGTTCCCTTGAAAGTCAAGAGGAATCCAGCCAGCACAGTAAGTGGACTCTGCAGTATTATTTCAAGCACTATGAAATAGATATCTAAAATAGGTCAAATGAATCTTCTTCTAAAAGTTGTGCTTTCTTGACATTAATTATAAAGGCACTGTGGGTTGACTTGCTCACAGGGACATATCTATGTTACAATTGAATTAGGGGTAGGACTCAGATTCCCACCTGCTGAGAAAATAAAAGAAAAATCTGTGGAGATATCTACGAAAAAAAATGTGGCGAGTGTAACACCTGGATTTGGGGCTTTGGTTTTGGTCTTTTTGTAAAATTTTCTGTGATAATTTTTGTTATGGCTCACTTAGGAAACCTATTTCTAATCACAGCATCTTATTTCATCCTTGCAGACAAGCTCAGGCAGTGTGGGTAAGGTGTGTGAATAGTGAGGTAGGCTGAGAGCTGGCTGAAAGGCAGAGCTCATACTGTTGGGTTCAGTGGTACAGAGTCTAGTTGGAAGCCTAAAGTTAGCAGTGCCCCTAGGATCTGTATTGGGTCACTTCATTCATATACCAGATAAAGAGAGAGAGTGCACCCTGAGCAAGTCTGTTGCTGATACAAAACTGGGAGGAGTGCCTGGCAGCCCACATGGATGTACTGCCATTCAGAGGGACCTGGAGAGGCTGAAGAGCTGGGCAGAAAGGAATCTCATGAAGTTCAACAGAGGCAAGTGCAGGAGGAATAACCCAGGCACCAGTAGAGCTGGGGGCTGACGTGCTGGAAAGCAGATGTGCAGTGAAGGACCTGGGAGTCTTGGTGGACTAGAAATTGCCCAGGAACCAGTATGTGCCACTGTGGCAGAGAAAAACAGTGGTACATTGGGTTGCATTAAGAAAAGCATTGCCAGCAGGTTGAGGAAGGTGATCCTTCCCCGCTCCTCAGCCCTGACAAGGCCGCAAGTCAGGTACTGTGTCCTATGCTGGGCTTCCAACATCAGAAAGACATGGAACTACTGGAACCAGCCCAGTGGAGGTCTACTAACATAATGAATGGACTGGAAGAAATGCTGAGAGAGCTGGGTGTCTTCAGTCTGAACAAAAAAAAAAAGACTGAGGGGGATCTTATCATTACATTTAAATATCTGAAGAGAAGGTAGAAAAGATGGGACGAGACTCTCTTCAATTACGCCCAGTGATAGGACAAGCAACAATGGGCAGAAACAGGAAGATGGGAAGTTCTGTCTGAACATGAGGGAAAACTTCTTGACTGAGAGGGTGACTGAGCACTGGAACAGGCTGCACATAGAGGCTGTAGTCTCCTTCCCTGGAGATACTCAAAAGCCATGAGGGCAGGTTCCTTGACAGCCTGCTCTGGTTGCCCCTGCTTGAGCAAGGGGGTTGGAATGGATGATCTGCAGAGGTCCCTTCCAACCTCAACCTTTCTGAGATTCTGTAATTTAATAGATAGTTGATTTGTACTGACCAGTAACATCAATTAAAACAAAAACCGATAGTGAGCTAGGAAAAAAAAAAAAAAAAAGCTACCAAAGTTTGTGAAGAATAAAGTACTTGTACAAATACTTTCATATATTACAGATGAATCAATTCAATGTTCTTCATAGAAATTTGCAGAAACTGTATTAAAATGTTTTTCTGCAGCTGATACCAACTGCTCACCTCAAACTCTGGGGGTGGGCAGAATAAAAGGCTATCTTGAATGCACCTTTTGATGTTTCTGATACCTGTAGTAAGACTTGAGTTAGAGCTTATATTGATCTTTCTCTGGTTAGTTGTAAGCCTAAAATTAAATGAATCTGGAAAGAAAACTGTCCAATGCTACAACCCAGCCCAGTGAAGCACACTGTAGGAAAGCTTAAATAATAGCTCTTATCTCGGTACACAGGGCTAATCCGAAGCAACTGGCCCTGAACAGCAGGTTACCACATTTGGTTACCACATTTTAAGATAAATGATCTTGCTCTGTATTTGTTGCCATAAGAGATTCATGGCCTGCTGTAACACACTGACCAGTTGAACAAAACTACCCATTCTGGCCCTTTTCTCAGGGCCCAAGGCTAGGAAATCAGTGCCAACATGAAATTCATATAAGCACTCAAAAAATATTCAGCCACTGAAAAGTGCTAGGTCTCGGTATTTTCTACTGAGTAGATAGCTCTTGCCCAGAAATCATACTTTGATTTCTGGAGTTTACACTGCTACAGTTAATACACTCAATCAGTCTAGTACTCATGCAATTTTAAAAGCGTTAAAGTAGCAAATCTCATTGAAGTTCATGCTTTCCAGAAAAACACAAATGGATGGAGGGAAGCAGGCAATATTTAAGAGTTAAAATATAAAAACTCTTCAGAGCATGTTCAAATCTGCAGTGTCTATCTCAAGAGACATGCTAATCTGATTTAGCTTCTAGATATTATCATAATATGAAAATGAAAAATAACAACAGCAATACCATTTACAACCACAAGACGGACTGTGACTATTCTGTTCTGAAATTAGAACAGCCACAAAAACAATAAGAACTCATTAGTCTCCTAAAGGCTTTCATTAATCAGCTGAAACAGACAAAAAATAAACAACAGCAACAAAGCGGAGGAAAAAGAGTGAAAAATCCTAGAAAAAATCCTAGAAAAAAAAGTAATGTATGTACATAGGGTGTACATGCATTCGCATAGAATAAGATATTTAAAAATTAAGATATCCAAACCAGAGCTGGACATTTCACATTAATGTCCTGCAGAGAAAACAAATGCCTCCACAAGCCAATTCATTTAATTCTAATATTCACTTCAAAGGATGACTATCCTTCTGGAGATGCCTGTTTCTTTGTATTAACTATAAAAATCAGTAACTAATTCAGAGGTAGACAGCTACTGTTAGGTGAGGTCTAGCTCTCCAGCAAGGCAAAGATTTGGGCAAGCCTCAACATACCAAAAGCAGACCTTTCATCTTCCATCTTGTTGTCCAACCACTTAAAGGCCAAGCTGTTGCCTTCTGGTATCACGTGTCCTCCTCTCCCCATGGTCACAATATGATCTGCCGTCTTTGTTTTTATCATCTGACTCATAATTGTCCTTTCTTTTATAGATAATAGAGAGATTTTGTAATACTTTCAAAGAAGACTATCTGCACTTTAATAATCACTGCAATTCTCAGAGCAGAAAGTATGCACCTACCTTTGTGACTCTAAAAGGAAGTAAAGTTTTTAATTAACTAATCTACACTACAGTGCATTGATGGTAAAAATGTCGTCTTTTCCAGCAATAAGGTAGATTTCTTTATTATGAATTACTGAAAATCATCCGTGGCACAAAACTTGCGAAAGTGGCACAAAAGCAGTGGAAAAGAAGTGTTATATACTCCTTAGAAATGCATTTGCAACTTTCTCTAATTGATCCAGAGTTCTCCCAAATAGCACTTTCCTTAGATAATTGCACTCAGTTTCTGAGAGGAACAGACAAAGACACAGGCCAAAGGCTACAGAAAGAAAATCTTTATGACACCTGAATAGCACTGAAATCAGTCTAAGAGAAAAGACTTGGTTGTGCAAATAAGTGGAATAGAATTAATCTCACCTAACTGTAGGCATCTATAGTGGAGGATGGTCCTAATGCGATTTATTTTACATTTTAATTTTAGCCTAAGAAGAATGATGTCCTGGAATCCCTGGCCTGTGTTGACTAGCTCTGCATGGAATAGGTGGCTGGCTCTGATGGAAATGTCTACATTTACTCAGAGAAATTCTACCTCTCATTTTTGATGAGGTATGGCTTAAAAAATCAAACTGTAGGAGAAAACTTGTTCCATTTAAAGATTTAGTGGTTTTTTTTCAATATATAGATTTTATAAAAATGTGAAAATGAGATAAAAAATACTTTATGATGACAAAAAAAAAAAAAAAAAAAAAAA
>NW_020456088.1:3062558-3096466 GCF_003342845.1 Nothoprocta perdicaria
TAATTTGCAAATATTACATTCACTTTTAGGTCTGTCAAAATCTGCATGCTTTGGAGATAAAAAGAACGTTGGTGGAAAACATGATATCTAGAGTCCGCAGACTTCACTTCTGGGATGTGCTTAAAATGGAACTGCTGAGTTCCCGAGAGAGTTCCACCACCCACCAATGCCAGATGGATCCCTGGAAGAGAAGAGCCCATGAATTTATTATTGATCACCCCTGAGGGCTGTTTGGTCTTCACTCTATATATTTTATACTTTCACAAGAGTTAAGAGTGAACACATGAGTCAACTACTGGAAAAGATCTAAGGTCAGTCATGGTAAGGTTAGTTTACTTTGAAAAGTCCTCATCTTTGCTGAGACCTGACAATGGATCTCTTGCTACAACAACAACAACAAAAAATCTTTGCCTAAATCGCATGAAACAATGTAAGCTTCAGCATGTAAACTAAGTGGAGAGGGGAAAAATGGGCTGTGATAACAAGTAATCATCTGAATTTGCTCTAAGTAAAACATCCTGTTGCTTTTCTCCCTGGCTAATGTTAGATTTTAATAATCTAGTCAATTAAGTACCGTCTGTTTTATCTCTTTTTGAAGATTTTCATATACTTGACAGGAGTTTCTAAAACCCTTTCAGAATCTTAAACAGGAAAAGTCTTGCTAAAGTTAAAAATTGTTTTATTTTGGCTTGGACATCTACTAGCAATCAGACACATTAAGACAGAGCATTTTCCTTTTTTTTTTTTTTAAGTTTACTTTTGCCCATGGGAAAATGTATTCTATCATTGCTTTAACCATTTGTGTTGGAAACTGTTAAATAGACAGGAATAACAAACACTCTGACTTTAATTATATACAATGTTTGGGAAACCCTTGGTACAATAGGGAACCTCAAAGGAAAAGCCCATGCTCATACTAGCAGCACTTTTTTCACATAACTTTTCTGCTACTATGCTTTACTAATCTAGACCATATTTAGAAATTACTATTTTCTTTAGTAAGATATTGTTTAAGTGTGTCAATACCTTTTTCAGAGGATCTATCACTGAAAATATTACTCATCTAGATATACCAAAAGATTTTACTTTTAAACCATGATCTTGATGTAGCATCCAGTAAACATAAATACTAGCTTAAAAGCACTTTCTCAAATCTTGGTTTAAGTATCCTGACATAACTGCTCCTCAGTTAAGTCAGATAGTTGCATAAGAGAGAGGTAGGGGAGCATCTTATGGACCTTAGAGACAGGGTGTCCTATTGCAGGGTTTTGTAAGAAGCACAAAGACAGCGTGGTGGAATAGACTGGAGAAGAGAGGAGACATGCATGGATGGCCATCCCAAATCCCTCAGCCCATCCATCTGCAGAGGAATTTCCAAATTAGCACTGACCCTTTATCCTCTATGCTCTCTGTCAGGAACCCACTCAGCCAAACCTCTTCATTTGCAAGGGGCAGCCAATTTCAGTTGGTCCACGGGCAAGCTCAACCACACAATTTTAGAGTCATAAAATACAGCTTTGCAGCACATGCAACAGCTGCCAAGGTGTGAGGGATGAGGAGTCCAATCTCCAAGGAGACATTGTCTCACAATGGCTCCTAGATTTGAAACATAAATAAATTGGGAAGTACCATGAATAAGGAAGTGAATGACACTTGAAATTCCCACCATGATAATACAGCCAAGGAATGAAAAGCACTGTTCCCCACACAAAGACTCTGGTAAAATGAAGCTAATGGAACCTTTTCCCTTCGCGCACTAGTAAATGAACTGGGGAAGGCAAAGGGCAGTAACTACAAAGCAGAGCTCTTATTTGCAAGGTGTAACGTAATCACATGCTAAAGAACAGGCTTTGAAGGGAAGATCTTTCCATTTCCTTACAACCACAAACTAAAAAATATATTTTTTATATATTGAAAATGATGAAGGGACTTATCTGATCCATTGTTACACAGGTTACTGGCTGCACTGGCTGATCATCAATTATAGTAAAACACATAACAGCAAATCAGAAATAACTATAAACAAGAAATATTTCAAGTTTAACCTTGAAAATAATGAAGAAAGCAGAGGAGAAAACAGCATGTGGAATGACATTTCATTAGATTGAAGCAAGAGGTGATGGCACTCTGAGATGGAGTTGGTTGGAAGCTGTAGAGGTACAAGAAAGACAAACCAGACAGAGATGATTTGGCGCACACCGTTGCTCATGTGATGGGGCAGAATTGAGCCCCTGTGTTTGGACATTGCACTTGGCCCAACATTAAATGAGCACCTAAGAATAAAGTGCAGGAGATGAAAGAAACCACTAAACCAGTCTACACTGATATGAGGAAAAATAATGACCCTTATAAGCACGGGACATATGTTGCTATTAAGAAATACTCTGAGAGATTCTATGAAGAAAATAGTGATATATAGCAAGGGCTCTCATGGCAACAGTGCTAGTTGTCCCATGTGAAATCTCTATAATTTCATGTGCTGAGGTGTTTGGCCACCTGCCACCCTGCTCTAAGGCCTTGTGCCAGGATGTGCTGCAGCAATTGACCAGTATGTGTATGTGACCACGGTGACTGAAGGTCTTTCTTTAATCCAAGTCACCTAACCTGTGCTTCAATTTTGTCCTACCATGTGTTTTTTTTTTTTTTTTCCCATGTGTTTAAGTATTTTCAGCTGCTGTTCAAAGCCAACTTTGCAGATCAGATGAAGGCTGCAAGTTCTGACATGATGGCATACGATCTCTGTAGGTGTTGGCTTGCCCACATGATTCTTTTCTTTCTTGACAGCTTTTTCGGAACACATCATTACTTAAGCTAATTTATTTATCCAGGACCCACCCCAATAATGATGACAATTCAGAGCATCTGTAAGTAGCAATTTCATAACAATCAAGAACTGTGAAAGGCTTGTGAAAGGAAAACAGGACCAACATTTTTATATACTGATCATTGACTCTAGCAGCTCACGCAATACAGATGGAAAAATCTCGGATAAACAACAGGTCTTCTGCAGATAAAGGCTTTACTCTTTAGTAATGCTTTAGTTGTTGTTATTGTTGTTGTTGTTATTATTATTATTTTAATTATTATTTTAATTATTATTTTACATTTTAAACTATGGAACTATTTTAATTTAACTAGAAAAATGTGTTCCTATTTGTTGTAAGATTTCAAAGAAGTAACTGGAAATGATAAATTTAAACTAAAATGCACAAGATCAGAGTCAGGCACTCTGAAAACAACTGAAGAGTTAAAAAATGCTCTGAAATCTGCAATGCAGATCCAAAATCTAGCATTCTTTGCCTGTTTCATCCAAGGAGTGTGGACTGCAGAATAACAAAATAATAGACACTGTACTGTGGCATACATTTTTCCTAAACAGTGTTTTTTTCTCAAGTAAAATAGGTAATTTCTTTCACTTTTTTTATGAATGATGATGTAATTATCATGATTGTAATAATAATAAAAAGTCATAATCATTTCCACTGTGAATGTTTTCACTGATGCCCTTGAGCTTTCTGACTTCCTGTTAAAAATAGTCATATCCTACAGGTTAGGGAAAGAGTAGCCAAAACTTTAATAGTATATATAACATGTATATTCATCTTGACTAACACATTATTAAAAACAACTATTTTTTAAAAGTATAAACAGTGGGTGAACTACTGCATCACTTATAAAATAGTTTTTTATGCTAATCAGGGTAAAAATTTCTAAGATAACAACTAGGAATATTTGTGTTAACGAAAATTTACATTTGAATCTGAGAAAGCTTCATGAGAACTTAAGTGAAAGAATGTAAAGAGCAGTCAATCCAAACCATAGTCAGAGAACATTTTCTAGCCTGTGTGAATAGGACACTCTTTCTCAACTAGAAATGACAAACACATTGAATAGCAAGAGTTGCATTAAAAAAATAGCACTGAAACTTAAAATATTTAAAATTTTCAGGAGAAAAAGGAATAAAACTTTTATGAGCTTTCTGCTTGACTTCCTGACATTACTTATACATGAATAAAATTGAGATTTGAGCAAAGTTATTCAAATGAGAATAGGAAATATTTTTTCTGGTAAAAATAAAGCAAAAAACACCCCATCATAATCCAAAATCATGGCATTCAAGCTTTTCAAAGTTCAGCCAGTGGCTATGGAACCAAGTCAACTGCAGCATAATGTCACTTATCATTCTTGCCAAAAGCATAAAATATTTCAACAGCAGCTTCAGGAAGCTTATAGTATATACAATATATTAGAGTATATATATATATCGTATATATAATATAGTTACAGTGTGTATATATATATATAGTATTATAGCAATAGTAGCTTCAGGAAGAATATAGGAACAGGAGATACCAGCCTCTATCTTTCTGCTTAGGGTACTCCCGAAACAAGATGAGGTTTCTGAGGCTTATATATTTAGCAAAGTTATTAAGCAAGAGATAAATTTCTAAATATTATGTAACATCAACATCCATACAAGATGCCGTTTCAAGAGCCTGAAGCCAAAGCTTAGCAAAGGTTCAGTGTTCTTTAGAGGATCTCAGGGAGGACAAACAAACCCACAGAAAAGCTTGCAAGTTTATCACAGTAGCACTATTTATTTGCATGAAATCCAATTCTGTAGCAAATTAATGGAGTTGAGAAACCACACAGCATTTACACCCGTTGGAAATCTCTTTCTTGTCTCTTCCCATAGCTACAGGTACGTGCCCTTTCAGAAACACTTCTATCAAAGTGAGCAATGTAACTCAGTGGAGGGTATCACTACAGAGACTGACTCTTTCCTCCTGAGTAAAAACATACCACAGGGAGAATTGATTACACAGTTTACTTCCTAATGGCTTACATAGACTATGCAAAAAAATTCTATTAAGTTTTTCTTATACATGCAGCCTGCACACTTTGATAGTTTACTGAATAAGAAGAATGCCTGCAGGGAAGAAAAAAAGAAAGAAAAAAATAAACCCTCACACATATCTTATTCTTTAATGGATCAAGAAAGCTCAACAATATACAGCAAGAACTTTGCAGGTCAGCTTTGCATTTTTATTAGCTTTAGTGTGTGACTATTTCTTCATACATGCAGCTATATAATAATATGTCCCCACTTCAAGGTTAGAGGCCAAGGTGAAGCAATCCCATCCAAAACAGCATTTACTCAGAAATGAGGGACCAAATAATATGGGAGAGAACTAAACCAGGAGGCACCTTCTGCCAGTTGTAACAGGCAACTTTACACCAGTAAAGAGGTGTTCTCTGTAAGTTAAAGCTCTGATTCATTGGCAATGTTCACACCCTGGTTCGGAGAAGCTACCTAGGAGTATGATGTGTCCTACTGCTTTTCCTTCTCCAGGCCACCCATTCGATTCTCACACAGCTTCTTTGAGCACATCTTGCAAAGTACAAATAGCAGATGGGAGAAGGTCAGGCTCTTCTTTTTCTTTCAGAACATGCTAATGAAGTAAGGCAGTGAAAGATAGCATGAATCAGTTTACACACAGGGCATGAAAACACACAGAAATTATGATTATACCTTCATGGAGAAGTGAATAGTGTCCCTATGTACACCGGGCATGCATGGTGAACCTGACTCTGTGTGTGACTCCTCCAAAGGCAGTGTGGAAATTTGCAGTGTGCTGAAAGCAGGGAGGCAAAGACAACCATTGTTAAGAAAAAAAAAAAAAAAATCATTTTCTAGCCATCTCTCCCATTTCCTAAAAACAATTATCCTCCAACACTGTATATTTCAGGCATCCTCTTGAACCACACAGCCTTCCAAAAAGCGCATTTTGTAGTATCACTATTGCTACGTTGTCTTACTGTCTGTATTGGCCACACGGTTATTTTGCTGCTAAAAGGGCTCATCAACCCAGAAACCCAGAAAGAAATGCTGATTTAAGGACAGGAGGTGTTTTCATTTAAGACCAGACTCACTGACGTTGATACTATCTGAAAGGAAAAGGCTCCATCTGTCTCGTGGAACCTGACAAAATGAGAGGTTCTACACAGTGTATTTTTATCTGGCAAGTGCACAAAAATGACATTTAATTCAGAAGTCACATTCAGCAAATGGTATTTATTGTGATCCCAAAGGCATAAATCCAAAGATTTAAGTCTATTCGGTGAAGTGTGACATTATAACAGCCAAAACCAAGAATCTGTTGAGAGCATATTACTCAGACGTGACAGATCCAGCATTCAGGTATGCAGCTCTTCTGAAATAAACAATAAAACTCAGTGGCATGTCCCTAGTGTAACATATTTTGCTTATATGCTACATCTTCCTTATTTTCCTTCATATTAAAATTTTTCTCTGCTTATTTTTCCCTATTCTTACTCTTCACACCATCCCAGGTTGTCATCATGGAACCACTATGGCAAGGCCATCAAATTAATCATCGTAAATGATTCTGGTCTCTAAGGGGATCACAGCATCTAGTTGGACTTCACACCATTATCCACACTTTTCTACCTCAGATTCACATTCCTGGCTTCTCAGTGAGTGCACAGAGGTGAGGCCAGTAAGCCCTTACTGAAGCATATTTCTCATTCATGCAGAATTGTAACAAAAAGCCAGATCCCAACAGGCAGAAGTAATTACTCATATTAAACCAATTGAAACTAAACAAAACAAACAAAAGAAAAAAAAAATCCACTCTTCTGTGTGGCTCTCATCGCTATAGTCTTTGAGTACTTTACAACCTCTCTTTTGGCACGCACATGCTATTGATATAAGGCAGTGGTAGCATGCTTCATTTTACACATAGGGGCTTAAAACACATAGAGATTATCATTATACCTTCTCCGAGAATTGAAATTAAGGATTATCCCTAAATTCCTTCGTATTTGGTTAAAATTCCTCTGAGCATGGACAGGTCCCTCAACATCTTCTCATAGTTTCCCCTCTCCGCGAGCCAGGAAGATGTTAAATCCTCTAAAATCCTTGCAAATGATCTTAGAATCTGTGATTCTGTAATTAGCACTGCAGAAGTGACTGAAGTGAAAATAAATATATTCCAAGTGTCTTAATCTGGAGGTGAATACAGAAGGCGCTTTGCTCTTCAGTCTGTTAGTCAGCTCAGTATCTCTGCAGTGAATTTTGTAAGAACTTGTCATTCTCTGGACACTTAATTGGGAAGTTTCAGATATGTTTATTTAGCTCATCCATAAATCATTTACAAAAATCAAACAGTAAATATTATGGCTGTACAGAAAGCAATCTTTTCCAGCAGAACACAGTACTTACTGGACTGTCAACACAGTTTCTTAATATAGGAGAGCTTCTATGTACCCCCCAGTTTGGAACAGCCTCAAATTTGAGAAATGTCATTAAAAAACAAAAAATAAGGACCAGCAACAGCAATACAAATTGTGCAACAACATATACTGCAATCAGCTTTATTTTGGGAAGCAGAAGCAAGCTAGATGATCTGGTATGTCATTTGAGGCAGTGAGAAAGTAAACCACCATCATCACCTCTATTTAGATAGTGGTTTTGTGGCCTATGAAAATGGGAAGTGCTACGACGACTGCCTGTGTCCTCCACCTAGGCTTTTAATCACGCTGATGCTGATACTCAAGGTTAACTTCATTCGTGTAAGCAGTAACTGAGTTGTGTGGATGTGATGAAAGCACATTCGTAGGTGCCTCACTGGCGGCTGCAGGTGCAAACAAGTAAGCAGGTTCAGCCAGGAGGCTGACGCGAAGAGACTGCAAAGCACACGTTAAAATGAATAGTATGTGTCATTATAAACAGAAGGGATCACTGATGTGACCTGCTGGGAAAATCAGAAGGGAAACAGTGAGAATTGCTGCCAAAACGTTAATATGGAGGACTATTCAGAGAGGTCATTTGGCCAAATCTTCTGTCTCTAAGAAATACAATAGTGCAATGCACAGAAATAAGTGAGCCCCTGGGGACTGTCTCACTATGCAGCTCTGGATTAAAAAAGGAGTGAGTTATAGAATATGTTTGTTTGCAGTGAAACTTTCACCTACTTAAAGATTAATCAACTGAAATTGTCTATTAAAAATTAACAACAGTCAGGCAAACAAAATCTACAGCTTGCGTTCACTGAGCACCAGCAGCATCAAGACAAAATATCCAGGTTATTTTTCCCGCTGGTGGTCACAGCATCTTCAGGAAATCACCTTGTCAAAGACTTCCAACTCCACATATACTTTTGAACCACAAATGTGCCTTATGTCTTTCATTTTGCAGACTACAGACTTTATGCAATTCAATTCAGAGAGTTTTATGAAACTGAATATCAATGGTCAATAATAGTCAATGGAGAGCTGGGGTAGTGTTCAGGTGCTTATAATGGAAATTATATATGCTTATGGTAAATGAAACGAGAAGTTTCATGACTCCACCAGCAGCTACTACTCTAGATGGCTCGCGTCTATTGTACATTCTGTGTCATATTTGTCAGTGGGGTATCTTGCAGGTCTTGGATATCTCAAAGAGCAATGGGCAATGACATGAGGGCAACTAAATTCCCCCCACTGACAATAAAGGCATCTCTGGCACTTTTCTTATAATATAAACACTCAGATTCAGATGTGTAATCTGTGAGAGAAATTCTCCTGAATGAAACAAAGAGAGCCCCATGTAACAGCACACTGGCAACTCCAGTTTCATCCATTGCCTATTGCTCTGCAACTCCAGGTTCAGTCCCATATGTCTGGTTCATAGAGGCAATCTCTATACATAAAATATGCAGAAATGACTCAACCAAAACTGTATTCATATCAGATCAGGATGGCGCCACAGTGACGAGGATACACACTGAAACATATGTTAGCACAAGACAGCCACACTTATCTCACCTGCCGTACTTCATAATACCCCAAATTGATACAAAGAACAGACAAGACTAATATCTATTCTTGGCCAAGTCAAGTTAATCCTCTGTTTAGTACTTTTTTGACTGTTTAGTACTTTTTTGACTGAACAACTTAATAGCTTGCACACAAACAGACCATACACAAGTTCACTGCCCTTCGAACAGGCAATTGAATGGAGTTTGCCTCAAAAAAAAGGCCTGTGTTGCTCCTGGGTTAGAAATAAAATGGTATGAAAACCCAAATAAAAGCAAAAAAAGTCATTTAGCTGCAGATGAAATATCCATTTCCAGTAAAGGAGCACATATAAATCCTCCATAAACAAAACCCAGAAAGCTCCAATTTTATTTGAATAAAGCTATCAGATGAGAGGAGCCCTTAAAAACTGAGCTGTTCTTCTCAAGGTCTGCCATGCCCATTATCTCCAGGAGAGTTACAGGAAGTTATTTAGAGCCACTTACACTTTGGCTTACCGAGAATCTTTCTGGAGATATCATAAAAAAAAAAAAAAAAAAAAAAAAAAAAAAAGGAAAAAAAAATAGAAATAAAGGCATTGCAGTGGATGGGCAGTTTCATGGCGGCAGGAATTCTGCAAAAACCTACCGGAAAGTCTGTAAACTTTCTGGCAAAAATGATGAGGAATAATTTCCACTCCTAAAAAATGAATTTGTACAAAATAATGAGGAATAATTTCCCCTCCCAAAGAATTAACTTGCACAATTTTTAATATTCAAAATTAAGCTTTACCATGTTTTATTTTTCTATGTGGATGAATAATTCAAAATCAAATTAATATGAATGTAATGTTTAAAACAGTGGCAAAATTAAATTACGTATTTAATAGGTTCTGCAAAGAAATGTAGCAAATTTTCCCTTCAGCAAAAAAAACACATTTTAGGATGCTGCTTTTTCCAATTCATTTGGTTTTGTCACACCACACACACACACACACACACACACACACACATCCATATATTTGTCCCCAAACCAAACACAAATGTCCTTTTCACAGCCTTAAACAGACAAGATCCAAGTTCTTGAGGCAGAATGCAAAGGTCTCAGACCTTCTACATCTATATATGTACATATATGCACATATATTTATGTGTGTATATATATATGTGTATGTGTGTATATTTGTTATATAGGGAGCAGTTCTACTTCCTTAACTTAATGGCATTAACTTAATCTCTCTCTCTCCCAGCTGATTATTACTTCTGTCATGCATTTGAGCAGTTTCCTCTGTAAAGTGGTTACGAACTATTCTAGCGGAGTTGAGGACAACTGTGATTGCTTTACGTGAAAGCTCTACGTAAGAAGCTGTTCTAGCAGCTTAACATGATAACCATATTAAGAGGTGTGTGCTGTGTGACACATCTGATGTGTGACAGCGACTACAGAGGAAGTTTTATTCTTTGGGCAGGTGATTTTACAGGTTTTTCTCTCACATGGACCTTGTTTTGGCCAGTGCCTTCCAAGGAGAAATAGTGCTGACTTAGATGTCCTAGATGACATTCCCTATAGGTTCTTTACGAGGGTCAACAAAGAATATAAAAACACGGCCTCTTTTATATCTTCCCAGTTTTATGCTGTTTTAAATGCTGGAGAAAATCCTATTTTAACTCTCTGGCCCAGAAACAGGGTAAATTATGGTAATCTCCAAATGATGTCAGCTTATTTGGAGACTACACCAGCATCTTTGACAAACCATGTGTTGGAATCCACTCTAGGATACATTTTTCTCTCACAGCCAGTGATTTCTTCCCTAGATCTGAGCTTCCCTAGAGACTTGAAAAGACAACATCAAAGTGGTATACTCCACAGTTTGTATGGGTGGAATAACATCAGTAACTCTGGACTGCTAGTGTGGTGTGGCAATCTTTCACCAATCTACCGATCTACCAGAACTCAAACAGGGAACCAAGCTCCACCTCAAGAAGATCCTGACACCTGGGGTAACAAATCATTTTTACTTTAAGTAAGTGAATCCCTGCACATGTGACACAAATGATCTGTCCTTTACTGGGTCTTTCAAATATCCAGAGAACTGATAAACTGAATAGAATAGCACTAGCCATTTGTTTCCAGTTTACTTTTTTTCAAAGTAAATTCCTATTTTCAGGTGCATCATTCTTTGACAAGATCTTAAAGATTCACTTTAAGGCCAAACAGGCCAATAGACTAAAAAGTAGGATCAAAAGATTTCTATTGAGATCAAAAGTGAGGAGGATCAGATACAACCATAGTATCTTCACCTATTTATTAGACTATTTATTTCTTATGGAGATAAAATAGGAATCTAAAAGGATGTGAAGGGAAGCATGATAAAACACATGGGATATTAATATGAAAGGATGACTCATTTCCTCTTAATTCCTATAAAAATCAAGTTATAACTCTGTGGATGTATTATACAGACATACAGAATTATTGTCATCCAATCATCTTTGAGATTACTATAATTCCAGTCAAACTATATGAGAGTTTACAACATCTAGGACTACTTCAGATAAGTTATTATAAGAAAATCTTGCCATTCAACAAATTCCTTTTATATATAAAAGCAAAGAATTAAATGCAATTCCTTTTCATCTCTACACATATAAACACATGCATTCCTATCAAGCACAAATGTTACATCCAACTAATCATGAAAATATCAAGAATTTTCAAGGAAACAATACACTCAAAAGAGAGTGAGTTATATATTTCACTTGGGAAATGCATTGGTCGGTTTACATGACTTCAAACTGAAATTACTTGTTTTATTCACCTAGTGATTCTGTAAACTTACACATCTATGAGACTCACAAAAGCATTTCATGCCATGTGTTTGTGACACTGAGAAACTGGTACAGTAAAGGTAGCAGTTATAGGGGGAAGAACATATCAGACTATGTTATAGCATTGCCTGGAAAACACATGAAGAAAACAGCATAAGCAATCCTAAAACTTTAATGTTTACCCTTCTCCCAGCTATAAATACCATTTGAAAGCCCTCTTTGGGTGGTTTTGCTGACTTTTTCCCTCTAAAAGACTGTACCCACACTGTGAGAAAGCACTGGAGCTCAGTCACTGCAGACACTTAGATCTGCTTCTGCATACCCATGTTGCTGAATTGAACACGTTAGTGATTCAATGTGATAAAGTTTAATTGTTGCAAGTGTAGGAAGTGTCTACATGCAGGATGAGATTCACCTCACCTAGTTTGGGGCATTAATAAGCAAGAGTGACTAGTAGGAACTTGCTATCCTTGGCTCCTTTTGCAGAAAATAATTTCAAAAGCATGATTTTTCTGTGCAGTTTTAGACCCTAGCTTAGGATGGAGTAAGGCACCACATTGATAACAGTACGTTTTCCATGACAAGTAAAAGAAGAAACTCTTGCCCCTGGTATGTCCTAAAGTTCACTTCAGGCTTATGCCTGAGTCTGTGCTTATGTCTAACCAGTCTGAAAATGAATCAACTTAGGTCACAAGCATCATTGAAAAATATGTTCTATAAAAGCAATATGTTTGATTGTCTCTGACAATCAAATTTCTTTAATACCATGGTGGTGTTTTGCTTTTCAGATCACTGATATCTTACAATAATAGTCATTATGACAGGCTTCTGTGACTTCTCCTTTCCCTTTTCATATCAAAATACTATTAAAGTAGTTGCACTCAGACAAAAAAAAAATCCTTGTGTTCATGAATCATGTAAACAGCTGAGAAAAATATTTTATGCCAACAATTGAGAAGTAAATTTTTTGACAACTTAGAAGATAGTCTACTGTGAAAATTATTTTCAGCAATAAAATCTCTAGACAGAGAAGAACAAATGGCATATTAGGAACTAATGGAAAAATTTACAATAATATTTACAAAATTATTAAAGAGGCAAAGAACACCTAGAAAAAGGATCCAAAATTATTGACGTTTTCACCCTTCATCAATCTTTCCTTAGTTTTCAGCAACAATGGAATGGATGATCATTCAATGGATATGGCCAAGTTAACACACTAAATTATGAAAGATGGATGGATGTTATTAGTAAATCTGCAGCACTTTCCAGGTGCGCAAAATCCAAAGCTTTCTTACCAGGTCGCCCCACTGCACACCGTCCTTGCTGAAAGCACAAGGCACTGTGTTTATCTCAGCAGGGAAAGAGGTTCCTGGAGCAAGGACACTTTGAAAATAGATCCTACAGTAACAAGAAGCCACAGAGAAAGAGAGAAATAAATACCTGTGACATTGGTGCGGGCTGACAAGGCTTCACAGTACTTTTCCAGCAGAACAGACAAGGGCAGGTTCACAGAAGATTCACAGTGGAGAACTATCTGAATGAACAGAGAGAAACAAAACAAAACAAACAGTAAACCAGCAGAGAAGGGAAAAATTTCTCATTTATTAGAAACATTTTTACAGTCTAGCCCATTCATAACTGGTTCAGGTACAGATGTGCCCTCAATATAGAGAACACTTATAACTACACTTATAGCTACACTTAGTTCCATGACATTCCTAAGTCTAAATGCAGACATTTGCAAATAAGCTACCTACTCTTGGCCTTTCCTTGTGGTACATACTCAAGAGCATTAACAAAGCTCAAGACATTATTTAGACATATAAAGTATATGGAGATGAATCACACCCCACTCAAGACTATATGTGGAATTTATCACAATTAACTTTAAATGACTACCTAGGTGTTAAAGATCCATGCACAGAGAAGGAGGGACAGGAATGGCAAAAGACCAATTCACAAGACTTGAGGCAAGTGTTTCCTTTGATTGTATAGGAAAAGTAGGCATCCCTATACGATAATCTCTTGTTACCCTATAAGAAATACAGGAGTTTTTGATCCTCATATTTCAGAAGGCTGAGCTCTCCTCTTAAGTCAAGCACTAGTGAAAAAGAAAACAGCAATATCAATGTTAACACTTCAAGAATACTGCAGGTTTGGTAAGGCAAAACAGCATTTGTCAAACTAGATTTTAGGAAAAAAAACAAACTTAGAGTTGGAGTCAAGGAATATGTGAAAGGTGAAATTGCAGCCCTCCAAACCAAACATCAAAATGTACACTGAGCTGGAATGATGTCGGAAGCATGAGGAGCTTTACAAAACTCCTTTAAGAATTGCAGAACTAAAACTCATGAGAAAATTCAAGAGTGACACATCCCTAACAGAAACTTCCATTTCCAGATTGAAACAAAAGCTTCCTGACTATTTCTCAGGGAATATAAAACCTTGGAAATGTACAAAATTGCTCTTCTACTTAGGCAGAATGATTCTAACATAATGCAAGCAGTTCTTGCTCAAGTAAATGACCATACCCTTGATTGTTGACATTACTTTTCAGTGACTTAAGATGCATGAAGTGATTGCAGAACCTTTTCTTTATGTCACTGTATTCCTCATCACTTAATAGGCAGTGGAATATATGGTCATGACAATAGAATTCATCAGCAATGTTAGTCTCTAAAGAGCAGCTTTTCTTTGTACAATACCATTTTCATACATTTCTCCCCGTGCTGGTATTTTATAAAATAAAAACTCGTGAAATACCAATAAAAAGCCATTTCCATACTCTATTCCTGTCAAACAAACAAACAAAAAAAAAAAAAAAAAAAAAAAAAAAAAAAAAAAAAAGTGAACTCATTTTTTCTTCCTCAGGGAGACTCAACCTCAGGTCCCAGATAGAAAATCCTCCTAGACTACTGGCCATGCATGGTCAGGTCTAGGAGAGAGGGAAAGGCAGCAGCATTGTTCTGTACCCAGAGCAAATGCCATCTTACAGGGCCTGGTACTCAATCGAGTCAGCTAGAAAGCAGACTCTGTAATGGTCATGTCATGATATAGCACAAGTATTTCCTCCCTTCTGTCTCCCCGCTCTGCGACCTCACAGGCCAAAGCACTGTCTCACACTTCAAAGAAGAAACTCAAGACATCTACATTTACTGTAAATACACTGCCTGTTCAGCTGTCCACTTCATAAGATGTTAGGAAAGAACAGACAGAGGTCAAGTTTAGCATGGCATGTGTAGGAATGAAAAAGGTTAAATGTCACATTTGCTTAGGGTCAATTTAGGTTCATTTGGCTAGCAGGAAAAAAGCCTGCCAGGTATTATGTTACTTTTGCTTTCATTTTCTTTATGCTTACCATACAGATAAACAAAGTCTAAAATCAAAACCCTTAGATAATGGGAACATCCAAAAAAAAAAAAAAAAAAAAAAAGAAAAAGTCTAAGTTATGCATAATTTCAAAGAACTGGGGCCATGACCATATATATTCATTCAAATATTAGTTGTCTCCAGTAACTAAAGCATTACTCAAACTGCATTTCCTCTGAAGATACCTGCTGTCCCAAGTTTTATTTTCTAAAGCTGGGGCACCAAATAATAGTCTTAATGTCAGTACTGACTCTTAAAAACAATATAAGAAGCCTTTGGCCCAGCTCCTGTGAGAGGGTTTTCCAGAAAAACGTGACTGAATTGTGCTAGTGCATCAGTGCCAACCATGGTCAGTTCATCAGACTCTTCCCCATGTCATCTTCATTCATCCATAGGTCTTCCCTTCTGTTTGAGGGCACAGCACTAAAACACATGTTTAGAGAAACTTGTCCTAAAATCAACTATAGGTAAGGGAAACCACAGGTGAAAAGGACAAGACTCTAAGAGAGATAGGCTTGAAAAGTTGAAGAATTTAGTACTTGCATGTGCTTTTCATCTGAAAACACCCATGAAATTGCGCCAGTCCTGCAGATATTTGTTTATGCATAGGTAGTTCTTTGTCATGCAAGTATGTATCTTATATCTTATATAACCATATATAATAGATCCATATGGAGAGCTCTGGGCATAAAAAAAAAAAGTCTGACCCAACATAGTGTTGTTTCCTCTCACTTTCTAACAGAAACAGTGGTTGTTTAATGCAAATTAGAATGGACCTTAATTTTAAAACCTTTAGTAGAGAGTCCTGATTTGTAAGATTATTGTGTGCTTCCAAGTATTGGTATACAGAAAATAAGTGAAGGGTTGCATTGTAATCCACCTGTGGTAGGGAGGTTGATTTGTTCTTTCATAACAGGAAGAGCTACGGTCATACAGTCAAGCCCAAATGGTTATGAATATGATCCAAAGCTATCAGCATAGGTATGAAGATATCACAGGGAAACAATGGACAGCATCTTATATGTTTAAATATCTCACCATAACGAGAAGTAAAATGGATGAGGTAAGCATGACTGAAAACTGAGGGAACGCACTGAAATGGGAAAGGATGGCACATAAAATTGCAGGACTTGATGTTGAGTAAAGGGAGTGGAAGCTACAGAGACAGTGAATGATGCCAAACATGCACAGATGCATACATTCTTCTTTCTCACTCTCACATAAGAATTCCTAGATTACTAAAAAAAACCCATAGCTTTTTAGCAAATGCTGTCATAGAGCCTTGTAAAATATCTGTTGGTGGCACACTGAAAAAAAAAAATCAGAGGTGATAACATCTGAGACCTAGTCTCAAAGCAGCAGAGCAAAACCTTTCTTTTGCAAAAAAGAATATAGGATCTAGTACATGTGAGGACCTGGAGAAGCCCAACTATATCATCATCTAATGAGAGGACCAGGAAGGCTATGGGATTTATCTTAACTAGCTCAGACTTCCGGAATAAGGAGAGCAATGGCTGAGCAAACCCCGAGGGCACCATTTACAGTTTAGGGAGAGAAATATGGGTTTTTCAGGAGCAGTTCATCTGTCATATTTTAAAGCTTTAAACTGAAATGAATAAGGTGCTGACCTACATTTACTGCATTAGCTGAGTCTCACCCATTAAAAGGACAGTCTAATTTAGATGTAGGAATTTCTACTGCAGATATATATGTTAAATAAAATGAATCCTTCCTGAACTGTATTTAAATATAATATACAAGATAATAGATAAATATAATATACAAGATAATAATATACAGAAGGCAGGAACAAGTCACCATCTTATAGTTACCTGTTTTCTTTCATTTACCAAAAAGATAAAGTAACCTTCCAGCAATGAAAAAAAAAAAGTGCAGTTATAGATCACAACATGTGCTCACCTCATAGCTGACATGAGAAGGATTCATCGCATGTCTCCATCACAATAAAAATAATTAAGTCTCAGTCTGAATCTATGTTCCTTTTAAAGCAAAGCACTTTCTAATCCTGGGACAATGATCTACAGCAATGTCATGAATAATATTTAAAGCTTCTTATGCCTAGTTTAGATAACTTAGACTACAGGCATAATTTAGATTACAGGTTTATCAAAATAAGGGGAGGCAATTGCCATCCACTCATCTTCCCTCCTAAGCTCCTTCACTGATGGAACAGGAATCAGAAGAACTTGTCCAGCCAAGTCTCCATGCCCTCTCAAAACAACAGGCGATACTAAGAAGGAGAAGAATAGCATTTTACCAAGGGTTACAGCTATCTTCAAATAAAATTGTTCAGTGCAAAGATTTTTACAGCCATGCCCTTGGAGAGCTTTGCTGTTTATTCCCCATGATATTTGTGGATAGGTTCAGAATCTGTAATGGGAGCAGTCCCTTCAAACTGCTTCTTCCTTCACATCTTTCCTTTGCTAAGTCCTCACACCAAGACCACAACTAATATCTTGCCAATCCTTTCTACCCTACATTACCTACCCCACATTACAAGTCTCCTTAGCATCTCCCAACTGATTCACCTTGCTCACCTACCTCAGTACCCATGACATTAGGTGAATATGTGGTGGAAAAAAACAGCTTTATCAAAGCACAATATATCCCCTTGACTTCAAGCATCCACTATAGGAAGAGATGACTCATGCCCAAGGCCTACAGACCACTGTCTATTGGTCACACAGAGAAACCAGGGTGACTAGCTCAAACTTAAGTCTCATTTACTAAAACTAATCCCAGCACAGTGTATCAGCTACTTCCCCCAAGCAAGCTCTTATCTACCTGAATAGTCCCTGCAAAGTTCATTTAGCCATCCATCCATCCTCTTCCTTTACAGTTCTCCCAGTTCTAGTTCAATGCATGTAAGCTCCTCATTCTTTTTTAGGAGCCCTGATACTTCCAACATTTTTACAGTCTTCTTCTTGAGTCTTCAAAACCCACCTGGATGCCACCCTGTGTCGCATGCTCTAAGTGTTCCTGCTTGAGTAGGGGGGTTGGACTAGATGATCTCTAGAGGTCCCTTCCAACCTCAACCGTTCTGTGAGTCTGTGATTCTGTGTAATGAAGGTGTTAATCAATTACTGATATCAGCTACCACCGTTCATGAAATTCAGCTATAGTAGCTCTACTATCCCTCACAGCAGAAATAGTCCTAATAGCACCTGAATATCCTCTATAAAATGTTTCTGTAAGTAGATATGTCATGTCTTTCCTTCATCCGCTGCTTCTTTCTAAATTGTTAGCTCCCTGGGGTTTTCTGTATCTGAAAACACATACCACAGTGAAACTGGCTCCAAGAGAGAAACAAGAGGACATCTAACAAAAGTCATTCACCATTTAAAGAAGAGTTGTAGAGAAGTCGGACTCTTCTCAGAAGTGTACAGGAAAAAGGCAAGAGGCAACATACACAATGACAGGGAATGCAAGCAAGGGAAATAATGCAAGGAAAATTGGATGTGAAGAAAAAATATGTCAGTGGTCCAGAATTGGAAAAGGTGTCCAGAGACTTATTGTTATTTGGACTCTATTCTTATGATCGTGGAATCAGAGCATCACAGAATAGTTTTCTTGAAAGTGAAGCCATCTGGTCCAAACACCTTGCTCAAGCAGGGTCAGCCAGAGCAAGTTAAACAGGTCCATTCAGGTTTTCAATATCTCCAAGGATGGAGACTCCACAACTTCCCTGGGCAATCTGTCCACTTTTCAGTCACTCTCACAGTAAAACATGTTTTCTTATTCCCACACAGAACTTCCTGCACTATGGTCTGTATCTATTGCGTTTCTTTTGGAGAAGGCATCATTCAGAAGAGCCTGGCTCCATCTTCCTTACCATCTTATTCCCATCAGATACTTATAAACCATGATAAGATCCCTAAGCCTTCAGAACAGAGCTCTCAACCTCTCATATGACAGATAATCCAGTCCTTTAATCATCTCTGTGGCCCTTGGTTGGAGTCACTCCAGTAAATCCATTTTGTTCTTGCAAACAAAAGTCCAGCACTAGACATAGCACTCAAGAGTAAAAGGGGAAGGATCTCCTCCTGGTAAATACCAATTCAAAGACTAGGACAAATGCCATGGAAAGGAAATACACTATTGCCTCCATTTAAGATGTTTTAAAATCATTTTATATTCAAAATAGCATTTTCTTCTTCTTTTTTTTCTTTCCTTTTTTTTCCTGTCGGAAATAAATTAATACCAAAATTCTGCCAATACTTGAAAGTATTCATGAAAACATACTTGCTTTGAGAAAGCAGGGTTTTGTTATGCTTAGGAAAATCTCTGTTCTCCAAGATGGACTTTAAACACCTGATGTGCCAATAGAGAATAAACAAGGCTTAATGAATAAAGGTCCATTTTCAGATCCAGAGATCAGAGCAAACTGGTCCCAAGACAAGGAAACAACATGAGCACAGGACTCTTCTATGTATCCATAGGGACTGGAGCTGAGAAAGCAAAGGGTTATGCCTCTGATGTCCACACTACAATGTACAGCCACTGGAGCTGGATCACGGACCATCTCTCTGCTTCTGCTGGCATGGATCCTCCTGAAATCCAAGCTATGGCTGGACTGTGGGAGTCTGCTACTGCCACTCAAATGGAATAGATACTTCATTTCGCGCACTGAGATGCCTGTGAGCAGAGCCTGGCCGCCAGCCCCACAGACAACCTGTTCAGACTCATCAGGACACTTCCTTTTATTTGCTTTCCCCTCTTCCTTCTGCTCTTTCCTGCCTGCTTCTCCATGTGAAAAGCTTAGAGGACAGCACCCCAAAACATGGGGCAACCCAGAAATAACACTATTCAAGACACCTTCTGCATCCTGAAAATTTAGATAAAGAGACAGATTACCCCATAGCCCTCAGAGGCAAGACACTCTCTTCCAGTTTTCTGGCATGTCAGCTACTATTACCAGGGCAAGAGTTTAGCATTGCATTGAGGACAACCAATGTATTTTAATCTCCATCTGCATTATTCACTATTTACTTTCACTGCATACGCAATCAAGAGAGTGGATAGTTACTTAATTAGGATTACACAAAACTTTATAGGGCTTTAATTAATTTTGCTTTCTTGCAACTCTCTGTTGAAGTACTGCTCAGCTCTTGACATACCAAATGGATTTTCTTTAGCATTTAGTGAAAACAGGCGGAGTTCCTGAATAAACACAGTTGATCATTCTCAGGAGATAACAACTTCCAAATTTTCCATCTATTTTCTACTCTTGAGCCAGTGGTCAGATCAGACTGGTGGAATCCATCTCTCTGGAACAGCTTTCTGTTCTGAACATCACCATTACTGCCACATGCACCTCCAAAATGGTCCCGTCTTTGTCAAGACCACTTAGAGCAGGCAGGTCTTCTGCTTATGAGAGCTGATCCAAATACCCTCAGACCCAGAGAACCGACTGCTATCCAACTTAGAAAGCATGACATGCCAGATGGCAAAGAGTGTTACAGGAGTCATGTGAGCATTATCCATACACGGTCATCAGAAACTGGAACTGGAATTTTGACACATTAGGACGTAACTGAGGAAATGATTATGCATCTGTTTGCTAAAGGATAGCACTTGTTAGCTGGTTCTGACCACAACATAAGTGGCTCTTTTCTATTTATCTTTTTTTTTTTTTTTTTACTAAGAAAAGTCACAGCAATGTTTTTCAAGTTCTTTAAAGATAAAAATAAAGAAAAAAAAGCCACATAAGCTTTAGCCAAGACTAATCACCTCAAAGCAAATACAGCTACTTTCACGTCTATTAAGATGAAAAGGATTTACTGGAGAAGAAAGTGATTCTCTATAAAGAAATCACTTAATAAAGCAAATCAGCAGGAAGTGTTCAATTGTCAAGGATGATTCTTATGAAAGATAAGGAGAAAAGAAAATGTTTATTTAGTATTTTAAAACACTTTATTGCTATCTAGAACTAGTTGGACAGCACCAGTTTCATACCAAGAATTAAGGCTGAACTTTCAGAGACAACAGACTACATTCCGAGTGAAGCTTAAAGAATCCCTGTGTGATCAAGACTTAACCTATTCAATATGTCATTTTATAGATAGGAGAAAAATGAATTCCCACTGAAATGTCATTTACTGGATAAAGTTTTATTCTAAAGCTTTTCCCCAAAGGCCCCTTGTTGGATCTTCAGTAAAAGTGATATAAGCTTAAAATTATCAAATTCAGCACCGACTGTAGCCTATCTTTACCATCCAGATTTCTTCCACTCCACCTCCGCCCAAAATCAACACTCTTTAAACATTCAATAACATTCCATTAGCTTACTTTTTATAGTGAATATCTCAGACTATCACATCACCCTGCAGTAGTTTCTAACACAAAGAAGGATGAATTAAAAGCAATGAAGAGTCTGCATTAGAGGAAAATACCTCCCTCAGGAACCACGGAGTAATGGGAGTACAGGATGCTCCATCTAAGCTAATAAATCAGTAAGTGCCAAGGCTGTTTTATGTACTTAATCATTTATCCTATTAAATTTTTAAAATGATCCCAGGCCACATTTTTGCCTCAATCCATCCAGTAGTTTATCAGCCAGTTCTTGGGAATGATCTGGGAGTTACACATGCCTGTGGACCCCATACAGTAGGCAATTTGCAGAATCACCTCGTTTTGGAAGCTGAACGTTTAATAGCATAGACACAAGCCATTCTATGGCATTTGTACTCAAGGCTAGAGAAACTTTTCGGTTTATTAGAAGAGCTGTGGTCTACAAGAAAAAAAAATGAACACTTGTGGAGCTGATAGCATGCTCTCTTCCATGAGATCTGTGCATCATCTTCCTCCTTCAGCTTCAGCAGAGGCACAGAAGTAGGGCAGAAAGAACTGTGGTTTAGTGTGATATGAAGGCCACAAAGTTTAGAGGACTTAGTCATTATTTCTCCCCAGCAAATAGCAAAGTTGGGATGGATTGGGATGGACTAGCAAAGTATAAGCAGATGACTTATATGGACAAAAGCTAAAGACTGTTTGCTTTCTAGCTGACAGCAACTATATGAGTGAAATATTACATGGCAAAGCTACCAGTCAATCACTCTCTGCCCTTTTACCTTGCATATAACTGTCTCCTTCAAATGTACAGTAGTTACCACAAGATGGCTACAAACTTAAACCCTGGCAAACTAGCGGAGTCCCATGATGAGACCTTTATGCTGCATTGATTCACAGGACTGATTTTTGACTGCCTCAAACCAGGATTATTTTACTTGTCACCACTAGATGATATATTCAGACTACTCTGGCTATTTTAACAGTTTCAAGAGAGTCAGGAGAGCATATGAATGATAGCAAACTTTGTTTTAATTTTTGACAAATCCTTCCCCTTCCTGTCAAATATGTGAGCTCAGCAAAGACTTTATATCAAAATGTCAAAGGATTCGCTCGTCTTTGTTTTATGGTTTGTTTGTTTATTTTTCACATTCAAGTCTATGTTTTTTCCAGTGTATCATATGTACAGGAACCCCTTAGAGAACATAAATCTCAGGGCATGCTGTGCAAGTCTTCGCCCTTCTGCTGACCAGCCCTGTGACATCTGACAGATCATTTGCACCAGCATTTTCATGTGGATCTAATTCTGTAGTAGAAAGTTGCCCCGTTTCTTAAGCATTGCAAATTTACAGTTCCATAAAACACAATTGTTCAGCTGCTGTGAAAACTTAAGCTTCTTTTAATTACTCATGTAAGGGCCTGCTCCCACAAGCAGCTATGTCTTTTCTCAAATCCAGCAATGAGAAAAGAGCCATGGACTTCAAGTCAACTTACAAGTGCTTGCAAGTTGAATATAAACCTAAGAGCTTTAAATTTGAGCTAAAGTTTTAAAATATTGATGTTAAGCTTCTGAGTGCAAAGCTTTGTCCAGCTTTAAAGCGGAGATACAGATTTACCAGCTACATTCATGTATTAAAACAATGCCCCAATATGCTACAACCAACCTCCTCCATATAAACACACTCAGAATATACGTTTCTCTCAGAATAAACGCATCTTCTGAAAATGACATTTTGATCTTCGATACTTTCAATACTTTATAAAGCAACTTCCAAGTTTCTTCCTTTTTTCTTTTTTTTTTGTCTTTAAAGAAACAAGCCACTAAAATTTGCAGAAGTACTCCAAAAACAAAGTAACAAAACTGAAAATCTGTCCACAAGTTACACCTTGTGGAAGGGAAACACATAGCATTTTTTTGATTCATTGAAAAGGAATGAGTGTGGCAATTCCGAGTACTTCCACCTCTGTCAGCCTCACTGGCAAGAAGTTCCTCACAGTCTAAAACATAAACCTGTTTTTTCTGAACTTAAGGAAAGCAATAAGGAGAAACACAACTCTGGAACGGGAGAGGGCAGAAGCGGAGACTATGAAGAAGTGGGGTTTGGAATTGAAAATAGCAAGTGTGTAGACTCATGGCACTCTGATCCCATGTGCCCTGAGCTCTGACTGGCAAAAAAAGGACATTGGCGAAGCTGAGAAAATAGTCTGTCTTCCAAGATCAAGAAAACCACTGCAAAGCTCTTAAGAAAAAATTGTTGTTTTCCTTTCAAGACTCTTGCTTTCCCAGACCCGGCTTCTCTTCACCCTTCTTTGTAAAATTGGATAACAAAACAAGATAGAATAGGAGAGAAAAAAACACAATTTTTTTTTTTTTTCTTAGTGGGATATTAAAGACGAGTCAATTGTGCTAAAAGCCAGAAGGTTCACTGCCCCTAATTTAAATGCTGCAGGAGCAGCCATAACAAATTACATACAACATCAATGCAGCTCCTGCTTAATCTCTCACATTTGCTCTGCAAGTATCACTTAACACACTTTAAACTATCACTTAAACAAGCCACCGAGAAAAGTAGGTCCAACTTTGGAGCGTGGGCTGGGAAAGGTTGTTTGAGTTCAGGTGGACACGGGCTACGGAGCCACCACTGCTGAGCCTTGTCCTGTGTCACCACCACTCATTGATCCCTAAGGTGAAAGAGTGACGGGAAATGGAGCATGTGTGGGGAGAGGGTGTCTGACTGGAGGGGGAGGCTGAGGAGCATGAGTAGAAGCAGGGCCATCGTGTTCCCGCTGGAGTTCTTCTGAACTTAAGGAGTTTTTCTTAGGAAAACCCTGAGAAAGCAGCTCCTTCTCTGACATGGGACCATGAACCATCATGGGGATGGGGTGTCTCAGTGCCACGGATGGGATAGGGCTGTGAGGGAGCAAGGAAAGAACCTCTGCCATGGGTTCACCCAGGCAGTGGGCACCAGGACGGGGTTTTTTAGCACCTAGGGACGGGCAGGATGTGTGAGGAGCCATTAACGGCCCTCGGGATGGGGTGTCTCAGAGCCCGGAGCCGGAGGGAGCCATTAGTGACCCCCGGGACAGGGTCTGTCAGTGCCTGGAGCCGGAGGGAGCCATTAGTGACCCCCGGGATGGGGTCTGTCAATGTCTGGAGTCAGGGGGAGCCGTTAGTGAGCCCCGGGACAGGGTCTGTCAATGTCTGGAGTCATGAGGAGCCGTTAGTGACTCCCGGGACAGGGTCTGTCAGCGCCTGGAGTCAGGGGGAGCCGTTAGTGACCCCCGGGACAGGGTCTGTCAGCGCCTGGAGTCAGGGGGAGCCGTTAGTGACCCCCGGGACAGGGTCTGTCAACGCCTGGAGCCGGAGGGAGCCGTCAGCGGCCTTCGGGACGGGGTCTCTCCGTGTTAGCGCTGAGGAAGCGTTCGCGGCCGCTCCCCCAGAGACCGAGAGGGCTCCCCGCAGTCGCGGGACGTCCCCGTGCCTCCTTCCCCGTCCCCCCCGCGCCACCCTCTCCGCGGCCCCGGCACTTACGGGCAGGAGCAGGAGCGCGGCGGCCGCCGCCGCCGGGAGGCTGCGCTGCGGCGCCCGCCCCGCCATGGGGCCGCGGGGTCCGTGCGGGGCCGGCGCTGCCCGCTCAGCCGGAGCCTCCGCGCTGCCCCGGCTCTGGCATCGCCGCCGCGCCGCCCTTGACCCCCTGCCCGCCCGCGGAGGAGCCAGTCCCGGCGCCGCCGGCGCGTCCCAGGGCAAACCCCGCGGCGGGGCGGGCGGGAGGGAGCCGGGCGGGGGAGCCAAACCCGCCCTCCGCCCGGGACGCCGCGGGGATGGAGGCGGCTGGAGGCGCCCCCGGGCTGCGCGACCCCCAAAGCCTCCAGGAGCGACGGGGATCTCCGTGTCCCGCCACACGTGGGCTGCTAGAGGGATGTGTCCTCCACCTCCGCCTACAGGCACCAGCTGCGAGAGGGACTCGCCTGACCCCAGTCCTCCAGGGATATCGGGGTCACCCCCGCCAAGTGCTAAGCGCAGTGGCAGTTCCCTTCCCCAAGTAGTATGTGCAAGGAGGATGCCTCCGGTGCAAAGGTTCAGAAATAAAGGGGAACTTTCCCTCTTTCTCCTCCTGTTCTGTGGGTTATACTGCCCCCAACTCTCCAAGAGCAATGGGGTTCCTCCACCTCAGGCTCTGGACGCAATGGGAGACCCCTCCCCAGATCGAGGTGTAATGGGGATACCCCTAAAAAGGGTCATGAGAAGCCCCCTCCTTCTCTCCTACCTTGCATTAGGTGCAATCAAGACTCTGTTGCAAACATGCTTTTAGGATGAACAGAGTCACTCACTGCCCAGGTAGTTGGTGTCGTGGAGACCCCTCACAAGCCTCTACCTGCAGGGAGGAATTGTCCCCGGTGCTAAGAACAATTTGACAAGTCTGAAATAACAGGGACCCCCCGCACACACCCCAGGGGCTAGATGCAATGGTGTAGTGTGGACCTCCCTCTCTATGATTACTAGGATCAAGTCCTCTTTGGTACCCTAAGCGAAAGGCTCCTCACTCACCAAGTTCGTCAGAACACACTCCCAGCTGCATGTTCATTAGCTGCCATGAGGAGACCCATAACTCACATCCCTGAACGTACCACAGTCCTTGCTTACCCTGTGAGACTGCCCAGCAGTACCTGTCAGCCAGGCAAGCTCAAAACAGCCTATGTTGCTGTTCCCTGTGCACTTGATTTGCTTAAGGAGATCTCTGTCCTTCTCGTGGTGTCCATGAGTACTTCTCAGATGGGACCCCTATGCCAACAAAGGCAAAGCAAGGTCATACCATACTGTCATGTTGTATGCACACAAATGCACTTGCCCTTGGGGCTTCTGGTCCTCTGCTCTGAGTCCTCCCCCCTTGACTATTGGTACAAAGTGAACAAGAGTTTTATGGATTTGGACACCAAATCATAGAGGGGCCCATAAGCTCCTCTTCCTAACAACTAATAACTCCAAGTCTTCTGCATCCAGGTAGACATCCTGATGTCATGGATGCATTTGTGATCGTAGAATCATAGAATCATAGAATCATAGAATCATAGAATGCCGAAGGTTGGAAGGGACCTCAGAGGTCATCGAGTCCAACCCCCCTGCTCACACAGGGTCACCTAGAGCACGTGGCACAGGGCTGCATCCAAGCAGGTTTTAAAGATCTCCAAAGAAGGAGACTCCACAACCTCTCTGGGCAGCCTGTTCCAGTGCTTTGTCACCCTCACAGTGAAGAAATGCTTCCTTAAGTTCCTGTGGAACTTCCGATGCTTCAGTTTGAAGCCATTTCCTCTAGTCCTATCCCTGCCCACCACTGAAAAGAGGCCGCCCCCCTCCTCCTCACTGCCTCCCTTGAGGTATTTATACACGCTGATCAGGTCCCGCCTCCGCCTCCTCTTCTCCAGGCTGAACAGACCCAGCTCCCTCAGCCTTTGCTCATAAGGCAGATGGTCCAGGCCCCTGATCATCCTCGTAGCCCTGCGCTGGACTCTCTCCAGCAGCTCCACATCCTTCTTGTACTGGGGAGCCCAGAACTGGACGCAGTACTCCAGATGTGGCCTCACCAGGGCTGAGTAGAGGGGGATGATCACTTCCCTCGACCTGCTGGAGACGCTCTTCTTAATGCACCCCAGGATCCTGTTGGCCTTCTTGGCCACCAGGGCACACTGCTGCCTCATGGTCAACTTGTCGTCCACCATGACACCCAGGTCCCTCTCTGCGGGGCTGCTCTCCAGCAGGTCCACCCCTAATCTGTACTGGTGTCCAGGGTTATTCCTCCCCAAGTGCAGGACCCTGCACTTGCCCCTGTTGAACCTCATGAGGTTTCTCACCGCCCAGTCCTCCAGTCTGTCCAGGTCCCTCTGGATGGCAGCACAGCCCTCAGGGCTATCAGCTACTCCACCCAGTTTGGTATCGTCGGCAAACTTGCTGAGGGAGCACTCCAGCCCTTCATCCAGGATATTGTCCATGCCTTGGACTGCCTGGTGGTCCTGTCCAGCACCTCAGTGCTCTGCTCTGAGCCAAGCAGGACTTTCCTTTTCCACTCAGTGTCATATGCCTAGAGGATGGCCGGGTTGAATGTGAATCACAATCAATATCTGCCCACGGCTGCAACTGGGACTGTCCCCAAATTTGAGCTGTGTCCACAGGCCATGAGCCTCATAACTTTGTTGCTAGCAGTCTTGTTTCTGAGAGGTGGTGCTTTTTCATCCCTAAGAGACAGTCTGCTCACTAGTCATCTTTGTTTTTCTTTTTTAATCAAAATTGATTGGCATAAGGATCAGTGTAGCATAGGGGCAAAGAGTCTATTTTACGCAATAAATCCTTCCTAAGTGTTTTCATAAGTTTAGTAAGCCTTGCTTAGAGACAAAAGTGCTCATATCTTTTTGGAAGGATGTTAAATTATTTTGCTTTTTAAACTTTCCTCAGAAAGGTATAAACCAGTAACTTCTCACCCTCCCTGTGATACCTGTAAAGAGGTTTAAGTCTCTAAATCCCATCTAATAATACCACTTAGTGCGGTGAGATTGTCACAGCAGAGAGATGTGCATCTGGGTAGTGAGATAGTGAACTTGGAATATTCCTGCTAGTGCACTAGCAAAACTTTTCAAAAGGTGGAATTATTTTCTCTTTTCCTTTGACTATTCAATACTTTGAATGCATTTAAATATTTAAGCTTCCCTGCTTTTTCCTCCCTTGTCAGTTGCACACCAATATTTGTTTTCTTTCTTTTTTATTAAAAGAAAACAAAACCATAACCCAAAGTTGTATGTTTCCAATAAATATGAATACTTTCATGAAAATGTAAAATAGGAAATACATCCAGCACTGTTTTTTATTGTGTTTAAATATCCTTCTCCAGGACTAGAAATGCACATGCAGCAGTGTTATATTGCATGAGAATGCATGAGACTCAGCAAAGGAAGCCTGAAGTTGCATATACATAAACTTAGGTCAGTACCTACTTCCTAGGTACTCTTGTCCTCACTATCTCTTTTAATAAAACTTGCAGGAACGTTCATCCATAGCTGGCTTCATGGATGAAGTTGGTCAAAGAGTTAAAATGGAAATGGACATATACAGACGTGGATACACACACACATACACACAGGTGCACGTGGATGTGAAGTATGAGGCATAAGCTTTATTCTTTTAGGAAACAGAATACGAAATGTTGTATCAATACAGATAAACTCCAGAATGCAGGAGAAGAAAGTGACCATTCTGATGGATATGATGGAGATCCCTCTATAAGTGGCATGAATCCAAATGTTCAGCTCCTGGCTAAATGACTTCCAGATCTTTCTTGCCATTGTACCCATACAAGGATGACTTCACTGTGCTTGTTTTGTGAGAGGTTTCAAAGCCTGAGTGCTGAAAAGACTTATCTTCAGCTCTAAGCCTTCAAGTATTCCCACTTCTGGCTGTGGTCCAACCATGCTGAAAATATCTTCTCTGGAAGAGAAATAGGGCCAATTTTTGATTTAATATCTAAACACAGTAAGGTTCTTGCAATGTCTGGAACCCTGTGAAGTTCCTACAACATACCTAAGTAATTCAGAAAACAGTCAAAATACTATGATGAAGACATCACACAAGAAGCAAGTATCCAAAGAGTGAAATCTCCTGAAACAGGTGCCAACTTTGTATCACTGAAATGTTAGATGATCTCCCAGAAGGACATCTTTTAGTAAGAGTGGTAGCAACCAACAAGACATAGCAAATGACTTCAGCCAGATAAGACCCAGAGGTTGGAGCTTTCTTCTCAGGATGTGTTCCGAGTGAAGCAATGACAGGGACGACATTCCTGTACTACTCATCTACAAAGAGGAACACATTAAGTGTTTGACCTAAGGTATAGCTCAGTTTACAGGGGCTGAACTTTTATCTATTACACCTGTCCTGTGAGTTTCCTGGGTGAACACGCTCTGTATCTCCTCTGCAGCTCAGCCTGGACTCAAAAAGTCTTGGGATCAGAAAGAGAAGAGCATGTGGTAACCAGAGTTATGACTGGATGCAGAGTGGTATTGTACTTTATACTGGACCTTCATAGGATAATAATGTCCACGTAGGATAAAAATATCCAAACAGTCTGGGTTTAGGTTCTGGCACTAGTCTTCACCTTGACCCTGGGGCCATCTACACTCAACACTATATGCAGGTTTCACTCTCACTGCTGGCACTCAGATAAAGCAGACTCTTTGGGAAGATGGACAGAATGAGTCCCCATTTGGGATCTGAGGTAGATGTTGCGTCTCTTGTGCAGGAGTCAATCTAGTTTTAAGTATGTATCAGCTGTGTTCAAACCCCTAAGCCAATAATGCTAAACTCCTTCTAGGGAAGATGTGACAGCTGATAATAACTACAAATCCCTGAAAGTGTTGTACTACCCTATCCCTTTTTGCCATCAGCTGTTTCAAAGATGCAGGCTAATTGATATAAGTATGCCAGGGTCAGAAAATGGTCAGGTTGGAAAAGAGAGTGATAGGAATCTTGTAGAGAATGACACAGGGAGAAGAACACATTTGATATCTGGTGAAAACATGTGGGGAACTGGCTGCAGGACAACACTTTTTCCTTGATCTCTCTTTAGGTGAAAAAAGAACAGGTCAAGCTAAAAAAGGAGTTCTCAGCCAAGAGATAATTATAAGGACAGGGAAATCTAGACTGATATTTCCATAATCCAGAGAACAGTGACCCAAGAACTTGTTGATACAAGAAGTACCACCTTTGTATTTAATTTCTCAAGGTGCCTTGCTCCTGTGTTTTCCCTGATTATCCTGGAAATTAGTGCCTCACTAGAAGGATAAGCTACTGCTTTTTGCATGGATCACAGGAAGGATCGGGAGGAGCGCTGAAAACTATATAAACTTCGGTCATGATCAGATAAACTTCGGATGATCAGATAAAGATCTGGGACCCACATTTTCTGTACACAACTCTAAATTCCTCTTTATTGCCCTCATACCTTACTCATTCTCTTCTGTTGCAATGCTTTCTGCAGGATGTAGTTTTCAGTGCTGTTGCCTGAATTTTATATTTTCTCCCACTTCACAGGCAATCTATTTGAATACTCTTGCTCTAGAGAGTGAATTTTTGATATTAGCTGTGCGAGAGAAACATAATAATAAATAAATAACAAAAATTGAAACCCCAAATCACTTTAAACTGCAATAATTTTACAGGTTATTTTTTAGACCTCGATAGGAAAGATTCAATTGCATCTCTTTTGGGAACATGAAGCATAAAAAAGAGATGCTGGTTTCTCCAGTACCCTGCTAAGCAAATTTTGCCAAGAAATTCACATCAGTGTTGTTTCTTGCCTTTATCTTTATTTTTTCTAAAGACCTGATTCATTTCTGTTCAGTTTACCACTTTGGTTTCTTGCTATCTGAAAGTTATGTTTTTTATTCATATTTTTTTTTCAGTATCATTTTTCATGTTGAAGTAGTTTCTGTTATGAAGTGAGACTTGGGCACCCATTAAAGTCCTACAGTTTAAATGGGTGTCTGTGGAAAGGAGCTTTTTCTTATAGCCTGGGATATCTAAATGTAGATGACTCCATGTGAATTAGTGCTGAACACCCATCATAGTCAGTGGGGATCTAGTGAACACAATAAAACCTAAAAAACGTTTTTTTTTTTTTTTTTTTCTGCTTGATGGGACTCTTTGGGCTCAGCTGAATCTGCATGTTCCACCCAATGAGTGGAATAGATCTTTAGCTGGAATGGCCATGGAAACATAGACGTTTAAATATAGGTGCACTAATCTTTGTATAGAATCCTGCACAGCCCATCAGCTGAACCACATTTTCACAATCCATGTGCTACCAGTCCATCACAAGTCTCAGTGAAAAACAGACAATCTGAGGTGCTTTAGCACTGTTTGCTGTTAATTGTACACACATGGATAGTCTTTAAAGGCTGCACATAGCAATTCAATTAGGTCTTTGTTGGTTTCCCTAAATTTGAATCTCTCTTTTCTGATAAGTTTCATCTTGTCTTTGAAAGTTTCCTTGTTGAAATAGAGTTTCACAGATGAAGTCTGGAAAGGATCATTCCCTTGAATAGGCTGCTTGCCTTGAATACTTTAAGAGACTTACTTATTTTAGTAGCCGAGTTGTTGTTTCTTCCTAGATCCAGAAATGCTGTGTCACTTTTCATTTTCTACATGGGGATTATCACAGAACCATACTCAGCATGTTAGGAAATCCCTTTGAAAAAAAAAAAATGCCAATGCTTGTTTTATTCCTTGCCCTCATCTGCCAACACTGCCCTTTCAGATTTCATGTGGTGTGTGTATGTGTTTGTGTGCTTGTGTATGAGGGGGATCTGTTCACAATCTCTCTGGGAGTTCACAGCATAGCAAACAAGATAAAACCTCCATCATACTTCTTCATGCTGTTGTCTGCAACTTCAATGGAGGATCCTCTAAAATTTGACTCAGTAATTGACAGGTAAATAAATCAGAACTAGCTCTGCAAATATTTACTTGTTAGTCAGAGATAATATTCCAACTTGGTAACCATGTGGATTTCAGTGAAGTAAAACCAGAATTACACATGGCAGAATCAGGCTTATAAAGGAGAAAAATGCATAAAATAAGATGGTTTCCACATCCCCTTGTCCAGAATTCAGTTGCCAACATGATGTGTCTTGTCTTTTCTCCATGGCCAAATAGCACTGTAACATTCCTGAAGAAAAATATGGCTCTTCTCCCAAGAGTGACTGACTTCTATTTTAGATTGTGCTTGCTGCATTTTTCTGTTCAGGGTGCCTAAAGTTAGCCACTTGAACCCATATTGGGTGTGCACACATATGCATAAATATGGACTGGCCTCATTTCAGTGAGCTAAGCACACAAGAAGTTAGAATTAGGTATACCTGTAAGTTATGGAGTTAGGGCTCTCAGATTGCACATATAATGATAGAGCTATATTCATATGTTTACACTCTATAGCTCTATACACACAAGATTTATATATATATATACACACACACACTGAATGTGACCAGAGTTTGATTTGCAACATTTATCATGAGTATATAAATTATTTGCAAAAATCTTATTGACAAGAATCTGATAGTTAAGGAAATGACTTACCTTCTGTTAGGAAAAGAAAACTTGAATTCAAGTTTTTTACTCAAGCAGTAAAATCCTTTTATTTCTTGATTTTCAGTCATCTCCATTTTTTATGGTCAGCAGGACAGTACTCTACCTGGTGAAGAATGAGTCCAGAAACTATGCTGATAAATGGAAGTAAATGCAAACATATAGGCTGTACACTAAGCAGAGATTTTTGTTAATATTTCAAACTTTCTATAGGACATTCAGAACATGTATAGGACTTTTTTTTTTTTTTTTCTTATAATACGTAGGAAATGAGATATAGGTGCCCATGAAAGTTTCTGGCTCAACAAACTTCCATCATAGGTGGGGCAGTGCTGAAGAAAAGTGGTTATCTACAATGTGCTTACAACAGGGTTGGTCCCTAGGCTACCTTTATAGTCAGTGGGTATCTAGTCAATACAGTCAGAAATGTCCAGGTTTGGTTCACATCATGGTAAAATTGATATTTACTCTCATAACTCTGATGAATCACAAATTATTTCTTATCAGTTTCTTCCCTTTGAGAAAGGAGCTGTGAGCAGTGAGTTGAGGTGAGAACATCTGCATAGCAGGTATCTGAAGTTAGATGAGATGAATCCCATCCCATTTGTCTTCAGAGAAGGAAACTACACAACTTTCATCACTTGCCATATACTTAGCTATTGCTCATTGCAATACTATTATGACAATTAACGGTGACCAAAGATCTGGCATAGGTCACTTGAATCCTTAGTTATGCCTTACTTATGCTGATGCCTTAAAGCATCACCTTTAGGCAAGAGAGCACATTTGATTTCTGATGTCCTTCTTGTCTTTGTTACTAGTTAGTGCCACCTTTGGTCATAGTTCCCAATGATGATCATCTCAGAATTTGAATCAAATCTGTATGTGCTGCTTTATTATCTATAAAAACACTTACAGGCAGGAAACTAAGAACTTTTAGTCATTCCTGTTAATTCACTCCTAAATATTTCAGCAGTAAGTGACAGCAGTTTTGAACTTGATTGCTTTGAGTATGAAATTTTACAGTGTAATGCTTCATGTATTCAGTCAGTGTCTAATTAAAATACATGCTGGCAGACTTACTGTGGCTCAGTCAAGGCTACTTGTGTTCACATTTTGCAGTTCCAAGCAGCCATTATAATGCTTTATCATTTGAATTCTTTGTATCAGATGTCTTTAGAATCATAGAATCATAGAATGCCCAAGGTTGGAAGGGACCTCAGAGGTCATCGAGTCCAACCCCCCTGCTCACACAGGGTCACCTAGAGCACGTGGCACAGGGCTGCATCCAAGCGGGTTTTAAAGATCTCCAAAGAAGTAGACTCCACAACCTCTCCGGGCAGCGTGTTCCAGTGCTTTGTCACCCTCACAGTGAAGAAATGCTTCCTTAAGTTCCTGTGGAACTTCCGATGCTTCAGTTTGAAGCCATTTCCTCTAGTCCTATCCCTGCCCACCACTGAAAAGAG